>NC_091286.1:527030858-527290858 GCF_032444005.1 Ranitomeya imitator
TGTAGTGGAAGGGGTGTCAGAGCCTCATTTTACTTTTTTTACTCTAGGGAAATTAATGGCACTTTAGTGGTGTGTGGCAATAATTTTTGAAATGTTTGGACTTCAAGTTGGGTTTCCTTCATGTGTGTTGCCTCTAGCACTAGGGCACCCAGACCACACTTACTTTCAGTCAACTACCTGTGTTACTATCCTTAAATTTTTTAAACAATAGTAGTCTACGAAGCTGATACTATATTTGTGTGGCTGAGCAGGACAGCAGTTTGAGCTATTGCATGTGGTATCAGAGTTCCCTATACAGCAGGTCTACACCAGTCCCTTACCCACCTTGTCTTAATTTAAACTTAAATTCAAAGCTCTAAATGCTGGCCCAGACCCTGATACTTCATGCATGGCCCATGGCTGACTGCTGCTGTGACATTCTATAATCTCTACTGTGGGTGAATTGATCAGCCAACTACCCGTGTTACTATCCTTAAATATATCTAACATTATTGGTCTACCAAGCTGATATTTGTGCCACCTAAGTGTGGCTGAGGAAAAAAAAAACAGTTTGAGCTGTTGCATGAGGTGTCAGGGCTCCCAGCAAAGCAGGCTTACACCGGTCCCTCACCCACCTCATCTTAATTTAAACTTAAATTCAAAGCTCTAAATGCTGGCCAAGACCATGATACTTCATGCAAGGCCCATGGCTGACTGCTGCTATCCCCTTATCAAATCTCTACTGTGGGTCATTTGATGCCACTTTTCCTGGTGTCTGTCCCTAATTTTTGGAGATGTTTGGACTTCAAGATGGGTCTCCTTCATGTGCGTTGCCTGAATTGGGCAGGTCTCTCAGAGCACCTGGCTTACACCGATCACTCATCCACTTGTTATTGATCAATGTTTAAGCTAGAAATGCTGGTCCAAACCTGGTCTCAGGCCCTGTCCCATGCATCCATACTGCGCAATTATGCTATTTGTACTCTGGGTCAATTGATGCCACTGTTCCTGGTGTCTGACCCTAATTTGAGCTATTTTGGCAGCTTTTTGCCTCCCCTGAAGGTGTTGTCTACGCGTTTGGTTTTGCCTGTCGTTGAACTCAATGGGGTTCGAGTATGTTCATTGAACTGTTCAGCGAACATCAGGACGTTCACCAAACCGAACTGAAATTTGAAAGGTTCACTCATCTCTATCTATGGGGGCCGTATAGCACCTACATCACACAGGCGGGAAAACAGGTTTTTCCACAGATTCAGTATCAATCTGACAGTAAAAATATTGTGACATATTTATTCAAACCCCATATTACAGAAGTAACTCCCCAAAATAAGTATTAAGTAATACAATACTGACCTTTGAAGCTGGAGGTTTTTGAATACCCCCGTACAGGTCAGCATGAGCCCTTAGGTTGATTATTAGTAATGATAATGGTTTACCTGGTCAAGGATCTACTTCATTTGCTGACATCCACATTTTTCCCATCTTGGTAACAATTGTCCTCCATTTCCACCTTTTTTTTCATGAGTTCTTTATATTTTTAAATGTAGAAGTTTTTTCATGTTTCTCTGTCCAGTTTTGGATTTTCAATCATTTTCTCCCAGCCATTAAAAGTAAACTGTCAGCAGGTTTTCCCAATATAAAGCACAACAACCACCTTTAAGGCCTCTTTTACAACATTGTAGTAACCTATACATAAGTCCCCAATCCTCTCTGCATAATGCAAAAAATAACTTTTATTACACCCTAATACAGTGCAGTCCAGTCGGATGGGCATCACAGGTTTTTCTTCGGGCTCCTCCTCTCTCTTCACAAGGGCTGTCCTCCTGTTCTGCTTCCTGCCACCCGCTCTGCTTCATGTGAATGGGGCGTTATTTGTCATCCACACAGTGTCCCCCAATTGTGCTGCAGCACAGATGTACTTCGTTCTGCCAAGCTGAAAGCAGATCAAAATACTGTAATGCTCATGTGCCTTACCGCCAGGTCATTTGTGCTCTTTGGTCTCTCCCAGCACATGCACATCACAGTACTTTGATCTGTCCCCAGCCGGGCAAAGCGAAGTACGTCTGTGCAGGCGCAAGATTGGGAGACACTGTGTGAATGACATAGGACGCGTCATCCACATGGAGCAGTTAAGGAGGACGGTGCTTGCAATAAGAGAGGAGGTACTGAAGGGGGAACAGCGACGCCCATCGGAATGGACCGCACTGGGGGTGTAATAAAAGTTATCTTTTGTGCTATTCAAACGGGATTGGGGACTTACGTAAAGATTGCTAGTATAGTGTAAAAGAGGCCTTAAAGGTGGTGACTGTACTTTATATTGGGAAACTCTTTGGGCAGGTTCCCTTTAACCATGCTGTAACATATAGGCTATTAGAGACTCTTATCTGCACCAAGGAGCTATAATGGGTTAAAGTTCCATGGACTGCAGGTGATGAGCCTGTTATAGTTTGATTATTGACAGAAAGAGAATCATTCTTAAAATTCCCTACAGAGAACTCAAGTTTACATGTTGATTAAATTACTCATAAATCTTTAAACCCCAAGTATTTTAATATGTGCAACAAGTCTTATACTTAAGTGTTATTAATGAACATCAATCTGCTTTTACAAGGACATAACGTCTAGCACTGAGAAAGTGGGAAGTATTGCGTAAGCATATCCATGCCTTTTTATCTGGTACTTTGTCACTTGATACTTCACCTGTGACCGGAGTGTAGGCCTACCTTCGTTGGTGGACAGACATCCTCAATAGCTTCTCTGCTCTGTCCTTGGTCATGCTCCATAGTGATCCAACAGTGAGGAAGCCGATACTATGTGGTAATGAGAAGAGAACCACTGCATGTGATGTAAATGTAATAAGCATTGATGAGAAAGAACATAGATTAATGTAGACATATAGGGCACGATTTATCAATGCTTTACTCCAGATTCATAAAAAGCTTTGAAAAATCGCAATGTTTATCCATAACTACCAGCTGTCCTAAAATTTTGCGACTTCTGGTGTTCTCACCAGAAGTTCGACGTAACCGGTGCTCCATGCTGTAAAAAGTCTGCATCCCTTAGAGCTCAGGATCCGCTCTACGTCCAATGGTCCAGTAGTCTTAAGAACAAGGCCAGGCCTCACAATACTTTTTATTTTTCATTTTCTTTTATAGTGACATTATATTTGACACATACTAGAACGTTGAACATTCTCATAATTATTCAATGGAAATAACTGGAATTGAGGTAATGAGTCCAAATCTGTGGTTGGGGAATGCTTATAAGGAGTAAAAAAATATGTGGACATGGGACATTTCGATCAACCTGGCGCAAGTAATGTTTGACGTTGTATTAAGGCAGCGCTGATGAGGTGTTTTACAATGTGCCAAATAAATGTCTGTTACACTTGTAATTGCAGGACAATATAAAAGTGTCAAATGAGAATGTATCACATAGATTATATGAATAGATCAATCCGAGGACATAGGAGAACAATTGCAAAAATTAAATTTTATTGTTGGAAAAATATGCTTAACCAAACATACAGTAAGCCAACGTTTCGTCCGTACTTGGCCTTTGTCAAGGCAATTTATCTACAAAAACATAATAGGGACGTTGATAAATAATCAAATGGATACATATGGGTCAAATAAACAGAAGAGAAAATACCATCAAATATACATTAATATAGTAATATCCACAAAAAAAGGACATTAATCTGTATATAGACATCGACATGTATGCATATATACGTGAGAAAAAGAGATATCGCATCAAAAATATAGTGAGGAAAAACATTCCCCACAAAAAATTCCTAGAGAGGTAACAGTAGTTACCTAATAACCTATTCCCCAAAAAAACAATGCGTATAGCTTAATATATATAAACCGATTAACAAGCATCAGTCTATAAGAAGGAGCAGACAATTATATATACACTCAGTCCAGGGTCCATATGACAAACCAGAAAATAAACAAATAAAGTCCATGATTACCTGTATGGTGGTTCAGGGATAGTAACTGTGAAAGATAAAATATGATAGAAGGAGATAAGTGCCACAAAGATAACTAACAGGGTGAGTAAGACCGTAAAGAAACCGTGATCATACCTGGCAAAGTAGGATATATGAAGTTCCGGGTAAGGCCACAATGGAAGTAAGGTGTACGGTAGGTTGGTATTGGCGCCTATTTATAGCGTCAGTGATCTGTGTGGAACGGAAGAGAGGAAGGGATATGGAGGCTATTGCGCAAGCGCATAATAGTTGACAGATGCATGCAT
Organism: Ranitomeya imitator; assembly: GCF_032444005.1. NCBI lineage: Eukaryota > Metazoa > Chordata > Amphibia > Anura > Dendrobatidae > Ranitomeya > Ranitomeya imitator. The sequence continues at coordinate 527,035,098 of NC_091286.1, forward strand.
TGTAAAAACGGAAGTGGGGCAAGAGCAAGAATTGCTATATATGTGTGTGGAGCGGAAAAGAGGATGAAAGCTTAAGAGCTACTACGCAAGCGTAAGAATGCTAACCCGCACATGCGCTGTAAAGAAAAGAAAAGGACGGAAATGGGGCAAAGAGAATACACTACATGTAGACAGAAGTGTAGGATAATCTATGATGTTATATTCACACTGATAAAGGAGAATAAGTGTAAACTAGGAGAATATGAAGGTGCCAACAATAGCGTAATATGAGAATGACGGTGTATATATAGAAAAAAATAATACATATCATAAACGACCGGAAATGGGGCAGCAGGGAGGGACATATAATAAGTGTGTTGTAACCATTATAATATGATGCGTGAAAATAAAGAGACAACCATTCCTGTTACATAGGGAGTATATGAAAAGAAGAATAGAAATCCCACAAACCTGTAGAAATTATAAACACACCAACTATGTGACGGGCCACCGGACTAAGTCTAAAACTCAGAAAAAGAGAAAAAGGGTATTAGGATGTAGCATACCAATATACCGTATTTTTCGGACTATAAGACGCACCGGACCATAAGGCGCACCCCAAATTTGGGGTGAAAATTGCAGAAAAAAAGATTTTTTATAAGATGGGGGTCCGTCTTATTGTCCGAATTTACAGTATCTTACCTGAGGGCTGGCGGTGGCAGAGCAGGGTCACAGGAGGCAAGGTGTCGGCAGAGGTGGGGTGATGCTGGGATGAGAAGGTGCTGGGATGAGGAGGTGCTGGGATCAGGAGGTGCTGGTATGAGGAGGTGCTGGTATGAGGAGGTGCTGGGATCAGGAGGTGCTGGGATAAGGAGGTGCTGGGATCAGGAGGTGCAGTGAGAGGTATGGCGTGAGAGGGGTTCCAGGCTTACCGTGCAGGCAATGCAGGCTTACCGTGGCGGCAGAGGTGCGGTGGCAGAGGTGCGGTGGCAGAGGTGCAGTGGCAGAGGTGCAGCGGCAGAGGAGGTGCAGTAAGCGGGGTCCCTTTTCCCGGTATGGTGATGCAGCAGCCCGGTAAGCAGCAGAGCCGGGTGAATCCTTTTGTTATCGGTGGGGGCGGCCATCTTCCTGAGGCCACGCGTGTGCAGATGAAGCGCTCTGCTTCCCGGGGCTTCAGGAAAATGGCCGCGGGAGGCCGCGCGTGCGCAGATGGAGATCACGGCGGCCATTTTCCTGAAGCCCCGGGAAGCAGAGCGCTCCATCTGCGCACGCGCGGCCTCAGGAAAATGGCCGCAACCACCGATAACAACAGGATTCACCCGGCTCTGCTGCTTACCGGGCTGCTGCATCACCTCACCGGAGAAAGGGACCCCGCTTACTGCGCCTCCTCTGCCGCCACACCTCTGCCGCCGCACCTCTGCCGCTGCACCTCTGCCACCGCACCTCTGCCGCCACGGTAAGCCTGCATTGCGACTATTAGACGCACCCCCCATTTTCCCCCCTTTTTTGGGGGGGAAAAAGTGCGTCTTGTAGTCCGAAAAATGCGGTACACATAATGTACAACTAGAGGTAAATGCTCTACTATACATAGATGCCAACTAATAATAATGTGAATAAGCTAAGTACAGTATCATGTACACCCGAGAGTCTACTAGTCAACGCAAGAATATAAAAGTACATCAATAAAATATTTCATATTCCCTATTAAGGCCATTGGGCTCTAATGTTTGTAAGGTGTGGATCCAATAGGCCTCTTTCTCTTTCAATTTCAAAATCCTATTGCCACCTCTTCTTGCCATGGTTACGCTATCCATGATTTGGTATTGTAGCTGTGAGATGTTATGATTGTGAGCTACAAAGTGGGCTGGTATAGGTAACATTACCCTCTTGCACCGGATAGTTGACTTATGTTGGGATATGCAGTCTCGGATATGTTGGGTAGTCTCACCAACATATCCGAGACCGCAAGGACATTTAATAAAATAGATGACATAAGTAGAGTCGCAGCTGTAAAAGTTGCGAATAGGAAAATGTTTCCCTGATCCTGGATGGGTAAATGTATCCCATCTTGTGATGTTCGAACATTGGAGACAGTGTAGACAGGGAAATGTCCCCTTCTGTGCAGGTGAGAAAAGTTTGTCTCATTTCCATTTTGGAACTCCCAATGTCAGCTGAGACGAGGCGATTCCGTAGACTCGGTGGTTTCTTGTGACATATAGGTGGGGGAACTGAAAACTCAGGAATGTCCGGATATGATAGTCCAAGTGAAGGCCAATGTTTATGTATAATCTTGTGGAATAATTGCATGAAAGGGTGGTAAGTATTTACAAAGGCTATTCTCTGTATGTCAGACCGTGATGTAATGGAGGGTGAAGTATCCATAGGGTAATCTAGAAGAATGTCAGGATAGCCACAATCCCGAAATTTAGAGGCCATATCATTCAATCTCAAAGACCGTTGGGAAGAGTCAGAGACAATCCGATTTATCCTCTGAAATTGTGATCTCGGAAGAGACCTTTTATTATGTCGAGGATGGCAGCTCGTAAAGAACAATAAGCTGTTCTTATCTGTCGGTTTGACATATAAATCCATGGACAATAATCTATCATCATTGATGATGACCAGAGTATCCAAAAAAGGAATAGATCTCTGGTCATGTTGTATTGAAAAGGTTAATTTAACAACGCTCTGATTGATGGTGTGATAGAAGGACATTAAAGATTCAATGTCAACACTCCCTATATAACAGGAATGGTTGTCTCTTTATTTTCACGCATCATATTATAATGGTTACAACACACTGATTATATGTCCCACCCTGCTGCCCCATTTTCGGTCGTTTACGATATGTATTCTTTTTTTCTATATATACACCATCATTCTCATATTACCCTATTGTTGGCACCTTCATATTCTCCTAGTTTACACTTACTCTCCTTTATCGGTGTGAATATAACATCATAGATCATCCTACACCTCTGTCTACATGTAGTGTATTCTCTTTGCCCCATTTCCATCCTTTTGTCTTTACAGCGCATGCGCGGGTTAGCATTCTTACGCTTGCGTAGTAGCTCTTAAGCTTTCATCCTCTTTTCCGCTCCACACACATATATAGCAATTCTTGCTTTTGCCCCACTTCCGTTTTTACAACGCATGCACCTGTCAACTATTATGTGCTTGCGCAATAGCCTCCATATCCATTCCTCTCTTCCGGTCCACACAGATCACTGACGCTATAAATAGGCGCCAATACCAACCTACCGTACACCTTACTTCCATTGCGGCCTTACCCGGAACTTCATATATCCTACTTTGCCAGGTATGATCACGGTTTCTTTACGGTCTTACTCACCCTGTTAGTTATCTTTGTGGTACTTATTTCCTTCTATCATATTTTATCTTTCACAGTTACTATCCCTGTACCACCATACAGGTAATCATGGACTTTATTTGTTTATTTTCTGGTTTGTCATATGGACCGTGGACTGAGTGTATATATTATTGTCTGCTCCTTCTTATAGACTGATGCTTGTTAATCGGTTTATATATATTAAGCTATACGCATTTTTTGGGGGGAATAGGTTATCAGGTAACTACTGTTACCTCTCTAGGAATTTTTTGTGGGGAATGTTTTTCCTCACTATATTTATGATGATGATATCTCTTTTTCTTACATATATATGCATACATGTCGATGTCTATTGTGGAGATATAGCTAATCAGGGATCTCTGCTTTAGCCCAAGCAGGGGGCGGCACGGTGGCGCAGTGGTTAGCACTGCAGCCTTGCAGCGCTGGAGTCCTGGGTTCGAACCCCACCAAGGACAACATCTGCAAAGAGTTTGTATGTTCTCTCCGTGTTTGCGTGGGTTTCCTCCCACATTCCAAAGACATACTGATAGGGAATTTAGATTGTGAGCCCCATCTGGGACAGCGATGATAATGTGTGCAAAAAATGTAAAGCGCTGCGGAATATGTTAGCGCTATATAAAAATAAAGATTATTATTATTATTAAGCAGGTGGCTATGGAGTCAGAACGAACAATAGCAGGCTAGCGAGTTCCACACAGGTATGTGTCAGGTGTATTTATTGTACACATTTGCCGTACAATGTTACACGTGCCAAACATGAAATAAAATGTCTAAGGCCGTCTGGCCACTAACTAACAACAAGATACTAACTACAAAATAAACCTACACAACAAGAAAGAAGTTTGTGCAAACTTACTGTGTCAGCTTCCCAGACCAGCAGATGAGAGACTGAGATCCCAGCAGTTCCTGATTATAACAGCTGAATCAGACAGGAGTCAAAAGCTGGATTGAATGTGTGGAAGGGAAGCACCAGTCCTTTCAGGCTGATCACTAAAGAAAACCAGGACCGGATTACAGTGAAATAAACAGCTTCACAATCAATACCGTGATACATATGAAATGAAACGGGGAGAAACATATCTGTTTTCTAGTACTTCTCCCCTTGGAACCTCACATACCCCCTTCCTCTGTTCGAGCCCGTGGGGTCGGACACAGCGAGCTGCCAAGCAATGTGTCCTAGACAACGCATCTGCATTCCCGTGCGCTGCGCCTGCCCTGTGCTCAACGGAAAAGTTAAAAGGTTGTAATGCCAAGAACCAGCGTGTCACCCTCGCATTGCCCTCTTTTGCGTGGGACATCCATGTTAGGGGTGAATGGTCCGTTACTAGCCTAAATTGGCGACCTAGTAAATAATAGCGTAAGGTGTATAGGGCCCATTTTATAGCCAGGGCTTCCCGCTCAACCACGCTATAATTCTTTTCTGCCCTAGTAAGCTTTCTGCTTAGATAGACCACTGGGTGTTCCTCGCCATTCACTTCCTGTGACAATACTGCACCAAGGCCGACACCAGAGGCGTCCGTTTGGACAATAAACTCTCGTTTAAAGTCAGGGGCAACCAACACTGGTTGGTCACAGAGGACCGTTTTTAAATACTGAAAGGCCTTCTCTGCTTCTGTGTTCCACTTTATTGTGATAGATTTCGAGCCCTTAGTAAGATCTGTGAGAGGGGCCGCGATGGTGGCAAAATGTTTGATGAACCGCCTATAATAACCAACGATCCCCAAAAAGGCTCCGACTTGCTTTTTGGTGACCGGTCATGGCCAATTCTGAATAGCGTCCACCTTATTGGTCTGTGGCTTTACGACTCCTCGCCCTATGCTATATCCCAGATAGCGAGCTTCTTCCAATCCCAAAGTACATTTCTTAGGATTGGCAGTTAACCCAGCAGCTTTCATTGAGTCCAAGACGGCTTGTACTTTTGACAAATGTGTGTCCCAGTCATCACTAAAGACAATGATATCGTCCAAGTATGCGGACGCATACTGGACGTGAGGTTTTAGGACAATATCCATTAGACGTTGGAAGATGGCTGCAGCACCATGTAACCCAAATGGCATATCACGGTACTGGAACAGTCCCTGGGGTGTTACAAAGGCCGTTTTCTCTTTGGCTGAATCCGTGAGGGGAATCTGCCAATAACCTTTTGTTAAGTCGATAGTGGATATGTACCTGGCCGAACCCAGTCTCTCTATAAGTTCATCAACTCTCGGCATCGGGTAGGCATCAAATTTCGATACCTCATTTAATTTCCGAAAATCATTACAAAATCGAATAGTCCCATCAGGTTTAGGCACCAACACGATTGGGCTAGCCCAATCACTCCGGGACTCTTCAATGACTCCAAGTTCTAACATTTTCTAGACTTCCTGGGCAATGGCTTGTCTCCGAGCCTCCGGAATTCGATATGGTTTTAGTCGTACACGGGCCTGTGGATCAGTAACAATGTCATGTTTAATTAAATGAGTACGGCCAGGAAGCTCTGAAAAAACCTCTGCGTTTTTCTGTATAAATTCCTTGGTCTCTCGTTTTTGACTTTCGGATAGTGTCTCTGCAATACCCACCTCTGGCAAAGCTACCTGGGGTCATTTACCACAGATGGGGGTGCCCTACGAGGTCCATCATTAAGGGTGGCTTTTGTCATTAGACTCTCCCTATCCCGCCAGGCCTTAAGCAAGTTTATGTGGTAGATTTGTTCGGTTTTCCTCTTGTCTGGTTGATATATCTTATAGTTCACTTCACCTATTCTCTCCAACACCTCGTATGGGCCCTGCCACTTCGCAAGAAATTTATTTTCTACAGTATGTACTAATACTAACACCCTGTCTCCAGGTTGAAAGACTCGTGTTTTAGCCGCTCGGTTATATACCGTGCTTTGGGCCTGTTGCGCACGTTCTAAACATTCTTTAACTATTGGCATAACCGCCTCAATTCTATCTTGCATAAGCATTACGTGTTCAATTACACTGCGATAAGGAGTCACCTCTTGTTCCCAAGTCTCTTTAGCAATATCTAACAGGCCTCTAGGACATCGCCCGTAAACTAACTCAAAAGGCGAAAAGCCTGTGGAGGATTGGGGTACTTCCCGTATAGCGAACAGGAGATATGGTAGGAGAGCATCCCAATCCCTCCCGTCCTTATCTACTACCCTTTTCAACATTCCCTTCAGGGTTTTATTAAATCGCTCCACCAACCCGTCAGTCTGAGGGTGATATACTGAAGTACGCAAGTGGGAGATTTTTAGTAGCTTACATTAGTCCTTAAGTATTCGAGACATAAAGGGGGTTCCCTGATCTGTTAGTATTTCTTTCGGAATGCCGGTGCGAGAAAACATATTAACAAGCTCCTTTGAAATTGCTTTCGCATTGGCATTCCGCAGAGGCACTGCTTCAGGGTAACGAGTGGCATGATCTAGTACTACCAAAATGTACTGATGTCCCCTGGCAGATTTAACTAATGGACCCACTATATCCATTGCTATCCTCTCGAAGGGCACCTCTATTATTGGTAAGGGCACAAGGGGGCTTCTAAAATGTGACATAGGTGTGGTCAATTGACACGTAGGACAGGACTGACAATACCGGGTCACGTCCCCCTCTAGACCCGGCCAAAAGAAACGCTGCAGAATACGGTGTTTTGTTTTTTCTCCGGCCAGGTGTCCCCCCAAGGGATGTTTATGTGCCAGTTCCAAAACTACCTGGCGAAAGGACTTGGGCACCACTAGTTGCTCTACCGCCACCCCTCGCACTTTGTCTATGTGATACAGCATACCCTGTTGCACAGCTAGATGTGGGAACTCATTTTGAGCCCCTGGGTACAATGGTCTTCCCTCAGAGACCTTTACATTTTCCCATGCCCTTGCCAGAGTAGGGTCCTGGTGTTGAGCGGTCCCGAACTTACCACGGGCCACCTCAAGACCTGGCATTTCTATAGCCTCTTCTAGTTCACTTGCGTCACCTGCATATACAGCCAGAGGTGAGTCTACAGATTCTGGAGTTACCTCTGAGATGGACTCCCCCCCCTCTTGCTGCAATAGCTCAGGGGTTAGCCCCACGGCACCCTCCTCAACTAGAGTGCTCATGCCATTTTTAAGGCTCCACAAGTCCCAAAATAAGGGAAAGTCTCTCCCAAATATTACATCATGTCCCATAGACTTTAGGACTGCCGCTTGATGTCTTTTGGTTCCTACTGGCGTGGCAAGGGTGACCCAGGCAGTGGGGTAGTTTTTTATATCGCCATGGATGCAACTAATACCCAGGGTTGAGTTGGTTAGGGCTCTAGGGTCCACCAAACTGGCATGTACCAGAGTTACTTGACTGCCAGAATCCAAGACGGCATTCACACTATGGCCGTCGACCTCGAAGCAACACAAGTGTCATTCATTTCCTGTGAGGACCTCTGCAACATAGACCGACTGTACATATAACGAAAGGCGTCTCATAGCGTTACAGTCCATTGGCTCTGTAGTCATTGGGCAGTTAGCTGCTACATGGCCAAGCCCGCGACATCGCCAACATTGTATAGGTCCGTGCTTCCTCGCCGGAGACGCCTGATAGGGTCTGCTGAATTGCTGTGAGACTGTACCGCCTCCATAGTCCTTTGTGGGTCTGCTACCCTTTATTGCAACGTTCTCTTCTTTTGAAGATGAAGTAGGTTTCGCAGTATTTTCTGGCGATTTCTTGGGAGCCCAGCGAGGTGATAATGTCCCTTGGAGTAGGCTTTCGGAAGCATTGTAGCGTTCGACCATATTCACCAACTGGTCGGCTGTATATGGGTCACCTTGTCCAACCCATCTCTGTATCTTAGGGGGCAAGGATCGCAGGTACTTGTCTAGAACAACACGTTCCACCATCTCTGCAGATGTCAAAATCTCTGGTTGCAGCCATTTTTTTACTAGATGGATAAGGTCATGCATTTGTGAGCGGGCTGGCTGATCTTCCACAAAAGTCCATAAATGTACCCTCTGTGCTCGTACATATGTGTTTACTCCCAGCCTTGCCAGGATTTCGCCTTTTAATTTGGTATAGTCCATAGCATCCACTCCACTTAGATCGTAATAGGCCTTTTGTGGGTCCCCGCTCAAAAATGGCGCAACCACTTCAGCCCACATGTCCACCGGTAAATGCTCACGTTCTGCAATACGTTCAAATACGGTGAGATACGCTTCTACATCATCGTCAGCAGACATTTTAAGCAGGGTTTTTTGTACGGCTTTCCATGCACCAGCAACACTTTGTGCATGATCCCTCTCATCTCGGGGCTGCTGAATCAAAGCCTGCTTTATTGCATTCAACTGCTCTTGCTGAATCCGGTTTTGCTGGTCCAGGGCTTGCTGGAAGTAAGTATTGGTCTGCTGTTGTTGAATATTTGCCTGCAATCAGTGGCGTAACTACAAAGTTATGGGCCCCGGTGCGAACTTCCAAATGGGGCCCCCCCACCCCCCCTTCCCTTAGATACGCCTCGGACTGTTGCCGTGCAGGAGGAATTTCCTGCACTGCAACATGGTGTTGGGTGCCAGCACAGCCCGCACAGTGGTATATCCAGCACAGCCCTCACAGTGGTATATCCAGCATAGCCCTCACAGTGGTATATCCAGCACAGCCCGCACAGTGGTATATCCAGCATAGCCCTCACAGTGGTATATCCAGCACAGCCCGCACAGTGGTATATCCAGAACAGCCCGCACAGTGGTATATCCAGCAGAGCCCACACAGTGGTATATCCAGCACAGCCCGCACAGTGATATAGAGCACAGCCCACACAGGGGTATATAGAGCACAGCCCACACAGGGGTATATACAGCACAGCTCACACAGGGGTATATACAGCACAGCCCACACAGGGGTATATACAGGTCATAGACACCGGTATATTTAAATGCAGCGGCGGCACTGGCGGGGGGAGGGGGAGGAACAGTGCAGCGGCTCCCATTGTCTCAGATATAGGTACAGCACCTACAATAACTCCAGACCAGAGCGGAATGATGTGACCACGCAGGGGGTACACCTACAGGTCCAGGGTACTACATTACAGTGGGCACAGGCCTGAGCCATTACACTCTGTGCTGGGCATAGTACATGGCACTGATCACTCAGGAGTCACCAGTATGAAGACCCCTAGTGATCACTGTGTCACATCAATTCCAGGACACCAGCCTTCACGTGTCACCCATTAGCAGCTCACCCTGGCCCCCACACTGTGGAGGTGGCAGAGCAGTGAGCGGGCAGGTGACGGGATATACAGTGTGTGCCACCCAGCTCCTGTCACTGCCCGGCTGCGGACCACCTCCCCACACTACAACCCGAACTTTTCCCCAGCACTCACTCATAGCTGGAACAGGACGCGGTCTCGACTGCTCCCTCCGTAACACTCCGGGACTCCCGGCACTGCACTACCCTAGCCAGACATCCCCGCTCCTCACACAGTCTTCCGGTCCACCCGCCTCACTGCTGGGGGCCAACTTCCGCATCGCACAGGGACAACGGCCCCACCCAGACGTCACCAGCCACACCCACTGCCAAGGTAACGGCTCCTCCGATTGGCCCACTACTGGCACCGGCTCTTCTGCCGATGGACAGTCCGACCTGCCGGCCCCCGGCCCCTGACCTGCTGGGCCCGGTCGCAATGGCGACCGCTGCGACCGCGGTAGTTACGCCCCTGCCTGCAATAACTGTTTCACTAGTTCCTCCATATTACTGGACTCTTGGCTCTTCAAAAGCACCGGAGCTTTCAGCCAGGACATACACAGAGCACTTTATCTGCAGTCACAGTCCAACAGCCACTATGCCCGCATTCGAAACACCATTTGTGGAGATATAGCTCATCAGGGATCTCTGCTTTGGCCCAAGCAGGTGGCTATGGAGTCAGAACGAACAATAGCAGGCTAGCGAGTTCCACACAGGTATGTGTCAGGTGTATTTATTGTACACATTTGCCGTACAATGTTACACGTGCCAAACATGAAATAAAATATCTAAGGCCATCCGGCCACTAACTAACAACAAGATACTAACTACAAAATAAACCTACACAACAAGAAAGAAGTTTGTGCAACCTTACTGTGTCAGCTTCCCAGACCAGCAGATGAGAGACTGAGATCCCAGCAGTTCCTGATTATATCAGCTGAATCAGTCAGGAGTCAAAAGCTGGACTGAATGTGTGGAAGGGAAGCACCAGTCGTTTCAGGCTGATCACTAAAGAAAACCAGGACCGGATTACAGTGAAATAAACAGCTTCACAATCAATACCGTGATACATATGAAATGAAACGGGGAGAAACATATCTGTTTTCTAGTACTTCTCCCCTTGGAACCTCACACTATATACAGATTAATGTCCTTTTTTTGTGGATATTACTATGTTCATGTATATTTGATGGTATTTTCTCTTCTGTTTATTTGACCCATATGTATCCATTTGATTATTTATCAACGTCACTATTATGTTTTTGTAGATAAATTGCCTTGACAAAGGCCAAGTACGGCCGAAACGTTGGCTTACTGTATGTTTGGTTAAGCATATTTTCCAACAATAAAATGTAATTTTTGCAATTGTTCTCCTATGTCCTCGGATTGATCTATTCATATAATCTATGTGATACATTCTCATTTGACACTTTTATATATGACACTTTTATATTGTCCTGCAATTACAAGTGTAACAGACATTTATTTGCCACATTGTAAAACACCTCATCAGCGCTGGCTTAATACAACGTCACATAGATTATAGCCATGACTAAATATTGCTGTATGGTCCACTAACTTTATTGTATGGTTTCCTTCTTATTTTCATATCGAGCCACGAACATTGTGCCCTGCGTGAAATGCCTTCCAGTTTCAATTTGTTATCAAAAGCTGTTCACAATACAACAATGCTTTTGAATGCAGGCGTTTGTAATGAAACACCCTGCTGCGCTCCAAGCTGCTGAGTCTTTTTCTTAAATGAACCGCTAATCCACCTCTACCAAGCTGTACTTTGTTAATCAATTGACAAATTGCGCTTTCAAACACATCACGTATAGAGTTTATCTTTCTATTTCACTGGAAGGCATAAATAAATATTTCACCAGCTAGAAAGCATTTTGCATCAATCCCTACAAACACACTTTAAACACAGAGTAGATGCTTTCTGACCAGACCCTGGTGCAATTTATACTTCCAGATTGTGCCTAGAAGATGCCAGAATAATAAGTGATTTCTTGCTAATCTGACAAGTGGTGACTTTTTGTCTCAAATGCTGAATTAGCAGAAATACTTGACATCTATCTCTTGGGTAAATTAATACTGTATTTTTATATCAAAGAGACAGTTTTGTATCCCTAATCTACCTTTTCATGTGCAGTAAATGCAAATGTTATGGTAGAAGAGGCCGAGGATTCTTTGACTGTGGATGTGAGTTTGCTTGCTTTACAAACAAACTTTCCCCTGTGCATATCTGAAGTAGAAAGGAAGTAAACTAAGCCCCACACTTCGATCAACAATAAGGGATCTGTGAGCTCCTATGATATGACAAATAACAATCGCATAGCAATTGGGCCAGTGTTATTCTTTGAGGCAGTTGAGAACTGCAATTGTTTTGTTCAGTGAAAATCTGAGAGAAGCAGGAAGAAAATCTAGTTGTCATTTGACCATATGTGTTTTGTCACCTCCCACTCTCACTGCCAGCACCAGAGAATCCTGACAGCAGTGTGCACTGCAACAATGCAGAAGTCACATAGTACGACTGCAAACCAATCATAAACTTGGACAACCCCTTTAATACTCCGAACATAAATAAAAACCTAGTAATCCTTACCTTGTCACATGGCACAATGCTTTATTAACATAGCCATGTAACATGTAATCTTAGAAGTTATGTAATTGTTACATGTGTACAAAATCAAAACGAATAACAACACAAGAATCCATCACCAGAACTACCAGCAGTACAGAAATACATTAATTAGAACTCCCTCAATACAGAAACACAGCATCACAACCCTCATCAGTACAGAAATTCATTATCAGAACCACCAGCAGTACAGAAATTCATCTGTATAACCCCCTTCAGTACACAGCATCAAAACCCTCATCAGTACAGGAATACATCACAAAAACCACCATCAGTACAAGAATACATCACCAGGACCACCGTCAGTGCATGAATACATCACTAGGACCAACATCAGTACATGATTTCAGCAACAGAACCGACGTCAGCACATGGTACATCAATTGTAATGTCAGGTCAGACCCATATACAGTGGGGCAAAAAAGTATTTAGTCAGTCAGCAATAGTGCAAGTTCCACCACTTAAAAAGATGAGAGGCGTCTGTAATTTACATCATAGGTAGACCTCAACTATGGGAGACAAACTGAGAAAAAAAAATCCAGAAAATCACATTGTCTGTTTTTTTAACAATTTATTTGCATATTATGGTGGAAAATAAGTATTTGGTCAGAAACAAACAATCAAGATTTCTGGCTCTCACAGACCTGTAACTTCTTCTTTAAGAGTCTCCTCTTTCCTCCACTCATTACCTGTAGTAATGGCACCTGTTTAAACTTGTTATCAGTATAAAAAGACACCTGTGCACACCCTCAAACAGTCTGACTCCAAACTCCACTATGGTGAAGACCAAAGAGCTGTCAAAGGACACCAGAAACAAAATTGTAGCCCTGCACCAGGCTGGGAAGACTGAATCTGCAATAGCCAACCAGCTTGGAGTGAAGAAATCAACAGTGGGAGCAATAATTAGAAAATGGAAGACATACAAGACCACTGATAATCTCCCTCGATCTGGGGCTCCACGCAAATTCCCACCCCGTGGGGTCAGAATGATCACAAGAACGGTGAGCAAAAATCCCAGAACCACGTGGGGGGACCTAGTGAATGAACTGCAGAGAGCTGGGACCAATGTAACAAGGCCTACCATAAGTAACACACTATGCCACCATGGACTCAGATCCTGCAGTGCCAGACGTGTCCCACTGCTTAAGCCAGTACATGTCCGGGCCCGTCTGAAGTTTGCTAGAGAGCATTTGGATGATCCAGAGGAGTTTTGGGAGAATGTCCTATGGTCTGATGAAACCAAACTGGAACTGTTTGGTAGAAACACAACTTGTCGTGTTTGGAGGAAAAAGAATACTGAGTTGCATCCATCAAACACCATACCTACTGTAAAGCATGGTGGTGGAAACATCATGCTTTGGGGCTGTTTCTCTGCAAAGGGGCCAGGACGACTGATCCGGGTACATGAAAGAATGAATGGGGCCATGTATCGTGAGATTTTGAGTGCAAACCTCCTTCCATCAGCAAGGGCATTGAAGATGAAACGTGGCTGGGTCTTTCAACATGACAATGATCCAAAGCACACCGCCAGGGCAACGAAGGAGTGGCTTCGTAAGAAGCATTTCAAGGTCCTGGAGTGGCCTAGCCAGTCTCCAGATCTCAACCCTATAGAAAACCTTTGGAGGGAGTTGAAAGTCCGTGTTGCCAAACGAAAAGCCAAAAACATCACTGCTCTAGAGGAGATCTGCATGGAGGAATGGGCCAACATACCAACAACAGTGTGTGGCAACCTTGTGAAGACTTACAGAAAACGTTTGACCTCTGTCATTGCCAACAAAGGATATATTACAAAGTATTGAGATGAAATTTTGTTTCTGACCAAATACTTATTTTCCACCATAATATGCAAATAAATTGTTAAAAAAACAGACAATGTGATTTTCTGGATTTTTTTTTCTCAGTTTGTCTCCCATAGTTGAGGTCTGCCTATGATGTAAATTACAGACGCCTCTCATCTTTTTAAGTGGTGGAACTTGCACTATTGCTGACTAAATACTTTTTTGCCCCACTGTACATTTGTATCACATGAACCTACAACTTTCATTATGTCCTTAGCAATGGTAAGGAGATACTGGGAGCTGCTGCTATCACTCATCATCAAACTGCAGACAATACAGGAACCACAGTACTGATCAGAATTAGTGTATTTTTCAGACTATAAGACACACCAGACCATAAGAGGCACCCGAAATTTACAGGAGGAAGATAAGGAAAAAAAAATGTAATGCATCAAATTGGGGTCCTTCTTACAGTTCGAAATTCAACTTACCGGTGGGGGCGATGGTGGAGCAGGGTCACAGGAGATGCGATGCTCTGGGGTGACGCTGCGAGTCCCATCATAGGTTGATAGAAGGCAGTGTTTGATGGTGCAATGATTCGGGCGATGCTGTGAGTCCCAGGCTAGTAGGAAGGGGTGTTCAGCAGTGCTTGGCAGTGCTCGGTGGTGTGGTAGCTTTGCCGACATTTTGTGAAAGCGCTGAGTCCCTGCAGATTCATAGTATCAATGCGTTGTACCCAAGTAAAAGGGCCGCCGAAAGTGGCGCATACACAAATTTTGATCTGGGGTGCCTGGGGGGTTTTGGGCTTACACAAAATGTTGGCGGTGCGAGGGCTCCGTTGAACAACCCCTCCTACAAGATGACTGGGACTGCCGAGCGTCCTCTCCTCCCAGCCCAGGGCCCGCAGCATCACCTGCAGTATCGCCTGACTCCTGCCGTCGCCTACCCCCCCGGTAAGCAACATTCAGTCTATAACATGCACCCCAAAATTAGTCTGAAAAATACGGTAGTACAAAAAAAGTTCATCTAGGTACCTTATAGATAACGTTGTTTCTGATTAGAGTCATTCTCTTCCTTTTCTTCATCTTGTCCAGACGCCATAGCTCATCTCAGCAGACTTCCATCTTCTCCGGTCTTGTGCAGCACATCCCGACATGGTGACCTTAAAAATAGCACTGTCATATTAATGATTCCGAATAAAAATATCTGCCCTACGTTGTCAGCCGGTTCACAGAACAGCTGACTACCAGTCCGGGGGATCTCAAAATGCAGCCGCCAGGGGCCAGGGAAACACCTCAGACCACCACATAGGCCCCCAATTGCCCCCCCTAGACATGCCTTTGCCATTAATTCTGAGGTTTGTCTGGGCTGGAAACAACATAGAATTGCAAAACCTTTTGGTCGGTAAGGCTATGGGTAGTTTATCGCTGCCAAATGTTGTGTACTGTTACTAGGCAGCATATCTGAGATGGGTTCCCACATGCACAAAATTCCAAGCATATATAAGCTGGATGGAGTTAGAGAAGCTATGGCTAACCTCGAACTAGGTATATTTGTAACATTTGTTATGAAAAGATTTAAGCTAGCTTTCCCACATTTTCCATTGACCTTTTTCCTGTTCCAACCAAAGTTCTCTGACTGTCTTTCACCTAGTTTGTCTAAACCATGGTCTCAAGCAAGTCTGTGTATCTTCGTAGACATAGTTGACTATAGATTGAACCTTTGAGATGATCAAGCAGCTCGGAGATGAGAGGCAGAAGATATTTATTTTTTAGCATAATTTTGCTGAGGCCCTTATAATCGATACAGAGTCTAAATGAACCATCCTTTTTCTTCACAAAAAAGAATCCTGTTCCAGCCAGGGAGAAAGACTTCTGGATAAATCCTCTGCCAAGATTCTCTTTAATATACATAACATGGCTCAGGTCTCAGCCTGTAACAGGGGGTAGACGAAGATCGAAAGGGCAGCCTATGAGGTGGTAGCGTCTCAGGCTCATTTTTTTTTTAATACATCAGCGTACATCAAATATGCAGCAAGTAAGCCAGGTAAATTAGATGGAGAAGCCGAAGGTCGAGCAGGATGAATGGGAAGTAGACCAGTCTTGTGGCACTCTTGTCCCCAACAGAGTACTTCTCCAGATTTCCAGTCCATGAGAGACTCGTGTCTCCGCAGCCATGGCAGACCTAGAAGTAAAGGGTGAGACAGACAGGGCCGCCATCAGGGCATTATTGCCCTTACTGACGTATGGGGCCTGGTACAAATCCGGCACGCTGTAATGCCGGGTATACATGCCGCCGCACGTACTCATTCTCTGCTTCTTCACTCTGCATATTGAGGAGCAAAGCGTGGCCATGCAGGGAATTGCCGGATGCAGTGCAAGGAAGCTGTGACAATACTCACCACACCTTGCAGTAAGCAGCCGAGCCAGGAGCTGAGCAGCTGATCCCTCTCCTCCAGCAGCGTCACAGCTATCAGACTTTGGAGAGACATGGAGGGGCAGGGCTAAATGGTGGGGGTGGAGCCACAGACCAAGGAGAAGGAACGAGGCTGAAGTTGGTTTCTTATTCGATCAGTTTCTTATTCGGAGCTGAAGTTGGTTTCTTATTTGTCGGTTTCTTATTCGTCAATTTTTTCTCTTCTGTTTTTGAAAGGTTTAGCAACAAAAAATAAGCATCACAATAATAAAACACAATGCAGCAAGGTGCCATGACGTGAATACAGTTAAAAATAGCTATGAAAACAATAAAACTGGCACAAAAATGGGCATCAAAGTGGGCACCAAAGAGCATTGAAGAAAGGGTTAAATGACTTTGGGCCACTGATCTCATACTGCAGATATATAGAACAGGAAGCCCCACATCAAAAGCAGGTATCTACAGCCTGGCCCAAATGGGTTCTGGGCATCAGAACTGGTATCAAAGTGGGCAGACAGTCAATTTTGGCCACTTGACTAAGTAACTGGTGTTTTTAAGGAGTTAAATGACTTTGGGCCACAGATCTCAAACTTCGAATACACAGATAGTGATGCCTCATATCAATCCCAGGTCCCTCTAGCCTGGCCAAATGGGTTCTGGGCATCAGAACTGGCATCAAAGTGGGGAAACAGCCAATTTTCAGAGATTTGAATAAGTAACTGATGTTTTAAAGGGGTTTAATGACTTTGGGCCACTCATCTGATACTTAACATACACAGTTATTGATGCCCTGCATCAAACGTAGGTCCCTCCAGCCTGGCCCAAATGGGTTCTTGGCATCAGAATTGGCATCAAAGTGGGCAAACAGCCAATTTTGACATATTTGAATAAGTAATTGATGTTTTTTAAGGGGTTTAATGCCTTTGGGCCACTGATACTACAGTGCATACATATCGAACATGGAGCCCCACATTAAAATCAGTTCTCTTCTGCCTGGCCCTAATGGGTTCTAGGCATCAGAACTTGCATCAAAGTGGGCAAACAGCCGATTTTCACAGATTTGAATAAGTGATGATTTTAAGGGGTTAATTGACTTTGGGCCACTGATCTCACACTAAGCATACACAGATAGTGATGGCCTGCATCAAACCCAGGTCCCTCCAGCCTAGCCCAAATGGGTTCTGGGCATCAGAACTGGCATCAAAGTGGGCAAACAGCCTATTTTCACAGAACTGAATAAGTAACTGATGTTTTTAAGGGGTTAAATGACTTTAGGCCACTGATCTCACACTAAGAATACACAGATAGTGAAGCCCTGCATCAAACCCAGGTCCCTCCAGCCTGGCCCAAATGGGTTCTGGGCACCAGAATTGGCATCAAAGTGGGCAAACAGTCAATTTTGACCATTTGAATAAGTAACTGGTGTTTTTAAGGTGTTAAATGACTTTGGGCCACTGATCTCACACTTCAAATACACAGATAGTGATGCCTCATATCAAACCCAGGTCCTTCTAGCCTGGCCCAAATGGGTTCTGGGCATCAGAACTGGCATCAAAGTGGGCAAACAGCCAATTTTCAGAGATTTGAATAAGTAACTGATTTTTTTAAGGGGTTAAATGAATTTGGGCCACTCATCTGACACTTAAAATACACAGTTAGTGATGCCCTGCATCAAACGTAGGTCCCTCCCGCCTGGCCCAAATGGGTTCTTGGCATCAGAATTGGAATCAAAGTGGGCAAACAGCCAATTTTCACATATTTGAATAAGTAACTGATGTTTTTAAGGGGTTAAATGCATTTGGGCCACTGATACCACAGTTCATACATATTGAACATGGATCCCCACATTAAAAATCAGTTCTCTTCCGCCTGGCCCTAATGGGTTCTAGGCATCAGAACTTGCATCAAAGTGGGCAAACAGCCGATTTTCACAGATTTGAATAAGCAACTGATGATTTTAAGGGGTTAATTGACTATAGGCCACTGATCTCACACTAAGCATACACAGATAGTGATGGCCTGCATCAAACCCAGGTCCCTCCAGCCTGGCCCAAATGGGTTCTTGGCATCAGAATTGGCATCAAAGTGGGCATACAGCCCATTTTCACAGATTTGAATAAGCAACTGTTGTTTTTAGGTGTTAAATGACTTTGGACCACTGATATCACAGTGCAAACATGTAGAACAAGGAGCCCCACATCAAAACCAGGTCTCTTCAGCCTGGTCCAAATGGGATCTGGGCATCAGAACTGGCATCAAAGTGGGCAAACAGACTATTTTCACAGATTTGAATAAGTAACTGATGTTTTTAAGGGGTTAAATAACTTTGGGCCACTGATCTCACACTAAGAATACACAGATAGTGAAGCCCTGCATCAAACCCAAGTCCCTCCAGCCTGGCGCAAATGGGTTCTGGGCACCAGAATTGGCATCAAAGTGGACAGTCAATTTTGACCATTTGAATAAGTAACTGGTGTTTTTACGGGGTTAAATGACTTTGAGCCACTGATCTCACACTTCGAATACACAGATAGTGATGCCTCATATCAAACCCAGGTCCCCCTAGCCTGGCCCAAATGGGTTCTGGGCATCAGAACTGGCATCAAAATGGGCAAACAGCCAATTTTCACAGATTTGAATAAGTAACTGATGTTTTTAAGGGGTTAAATGACTTTGGGTCACTCATCTGACACTTAAAATACACAGTTAGCGATGCCCTGCATCAAACGCAGGTCCCTCCAGCCTGGCCCAAATGGGTTCTTAGCATCAGAATTGGCATCAAAGTGGGCAAACAGCAAATTTAGTGAAGTGATCCACCATCACTAAGCAGTGTTCATATCCCTGATGTGCTGGCCCAATTATCAGATAGTCTACTATTAGCAACCCCAAAGGGCCGGATGACAATCTGGTTTGTGTGGGAGCCCGCTGTTCGGGTGGTTTAGCCAATTAACAGCTCCGACACTGCTGACAGATTTCCTCTACCACACCCTTCAGGTTTGGATGATAACCCAGACTATGCAACCATAGGAAGGTCTTTTCTGGACCAAAGTGAGCTCCTCTTTCATGAGCCTCTGTAGCTATCTGCAGCAACAAGGATGAGGGGATCACTGTCTGCCATGTGACACTGAGTTCTGGCTGTAGGAATATCTTCTGATATAATATGCCGTTGCGCAGCTGAAATCTTTCCCACTGCCGCAACATCCACAGCATGTCGGGGGACAAAGTGCTCCTTTCCTGTTGGCTGGGCATTTGCTTGGTTGCGATCCACTGCCTCAGCTGAGCTATTTCCTCATCTTCCTGTTGAGCTCGGACCCACTCATCATGATGTTGATCCATCAGGTATACTCCTGCACTTGTTCCCGCGTCACTGCCAGGACGGCAGTACCTCCAAATTCAGAGACCTCCCCATCCTCTAGCTCTTCATCCTGGTTAGGCGCTGGCCCACGGTAATTTATTCGGGATAGGGCATTGGCATGGGTATTCTCTGCTCCTCTTTTATACGTGATCTTATAACGAAACAGCCATTCTAGCTACCCAGCATTGTTCCAGTGCCCCGAGCTTTGCCTTTTCCAGATGGGCCAACGGATTTTTGTCTGTGCACACGTGAACTTCAAAATCGGCCAGATACTCCGCAAGCTTCTCCGTCATAGCCCACACTAATGCCAACAACTCCAGCTTAAAGGAACTGTAGTTATCCGGGTTCTTTTCAGAGTCATGTAATGACCGACTCGCATATGCTATTACTCGTTCCTTCCCATTCTGCATCTGAGACAAAACAGCTCCGAGTTGGTGCAGACTCCCATCGGTGTGCACGATAAATGGCTGGGTGAAGTTGGCGTAGGCCAGCACTGGGGCCTCCGTCAAGGCCAGTTTCAGAGTTTGAAACGCTTCCTCTTGGCATTCGCCCCACTGTTCATTCCTGTTCTTTGCAAAGGAAGGTACCCCTTTCAGTAGGTCGTGAAGGGGATTTGCAATGCGTGTAAAGTTCTTTACCAAACGTCGGAAGTATCCTGTAAGTCCCAGGAAGGCCTGGACATCTTTCACGGTCCTTGGGGTTGGCCATTCCTGCACCACCGCAATCTTTTCTGGAGAGGGTTTCACTCCTTCGGCCGAGACAACGTGTCCCAAATACTCGATCTGAGTTAGAAAAAGATGGCCCTTCTGGGGCTTTACTTTCAGACCATACTGTTGTAGTCAACACAAGACTTGCTCCAGCCTTTGTAAATGCTCCTCAAATGTGGGTGCAAAGACAATGATGTCGTCCAGGTAAATTAGGGTAGCCTCAAAGTTCAAGTCCCCTAAACATCTTTCCTTCAGAGGCTGGAATGTTCCTGGAACATTGGCAGGACCGAATGGCATACGGTCGAATTCATATAGGCCTACTGGGAGAATGAAAGCTGTCTTGGCGCGGTCTTGCTCGGACATTGGGACTTGCCAATAGCCGCTAGCCAGGTCAAGTGTAGAAAAGTATCTGGCATTTCCTAGGGCAGACAGAGACTCCTCTACTCTCGGCAGCGGGCAGGAACCTCGTACCGTACAGGTGTTGAGTTTACGGTAATCCACACAGAAGCTCAGGGTCCCGTCCTTCTTTCGCACCAGTACGATGGGGCGGCCCACGAGCTCTGGCAATATTGTATTACCCCCTTTTTCAGAATTTGAGACAGCATCCCCTTCACCTCTTGGTACGGTACATTTGTGGAGGAATTTGTCGGTACCGCTCTATGATGGGTGCCACATTTCCGGTGGGTATTTCATTGGTTATTGTGGTGGTGTGCCCAAAATCGTCCTCATGCCTTGCAAACATGTCTTGGTATTTTCCTAACAAGAACTCTACCCGCAAGGACCTGTTGGGGGGGGGGGGGGGTCAATTGTGAGTTCTGCCCTCATTTGCTCCAGTATTCGTTGCCCCTTTTTCACTAATTGGGGTTTGGGTGCCACTTCAGCATCCACGGTAACCATCCATGGATCTTCCGTCTTCACCATCAGCTGCACTGCCTCACATGAAACTAGCTCTTCGGGCATGCCCAGAATGTGGGCTACTTCACTTCTGGGGGGCAAGATAACGTCATTCTCCACTAAGTTCACACAACGCACTAGAACAGTTCCATCTTGCACTGTAGCTAATGTCCGTGGATCTAATATTCCTGAAGGCAGCAGGTCGGCCTTCCTGGGTTCAATCTGCACTTCAACCCCCTCCAGAGGGGTACAGGATCAGATGGGGAGGGACAGCACGGTCTGTCCTGGAGGCAACACCCGATTAACAGATGCAGGCACAATTATTTTTCCCAGCGACTTCCCTTCACTACAGGTCTCCTGGGCCTGGGCCATCCGTATTAGCTGCTGGAAGATCCTCCTTTGAGGAGCATGGATGCTCCACTGTCGCAGGAACTGGTCTGGGGACTCATTGATAAGAAGGCTTCCAAAATCTTTAAGCACGTTCATTCCCAATGTCACAGTATGAGCTTTGGCTGCCTCTCCATCTACCAGCACTATTCCTCTTCTCCCCATATCTTTGCCGCAGACCACTATGTTCATCCATACCACCCCTGCGACCGGGATGGGCAAGTGGTTGGCCACCGTGAGCTTAATCACTGGTCCCCATTCTGGTGGCATCGCCTCCATGAAGTGCCGACGGAAATATCTCTCAGGCATGGTGGTAACCCGGGAGCCTGTGTCTACTAGGCAATGTACTGCTTTCCCGTTCATCTGGGCCCAGACCAAGGGACACGTGGAGACAAGGCTGGTGGGACTTTTGATACTCCCTCTTGAATTGACAAGCTCCAGGCATCATCCTCCAGGCTCAGAGCTGTCTAGTTTAACGGGGGGCGCTGCAGGGGCCGGCTCCATTGAGTGCACCACCAAGCTATATGTCCTGGTTCTCCACAGTTGTAACATGTGGGGGTTCATCTACGGCGGATGACACTGGTCTCACACTGGGGGTCAGGCTCTCTACTGTGCACCAGCAGGCTGGACTCTACTACAGGGGGTCTCTTAGGATCAGCCATATCTTTACGGATTTGTTGTATCTTTTTCCTCAAGTCTTCCACATATTGAGGGACAAACCTTCCCCACCGGTACCATCACTCCCTGCTCCTACTCGTGCATGTGCACCTCACTCCCTACGTCATTCTTGGTTTTACCCACATGCGCTCCCGCAGAGGCTGTTACATCATCAGGTGGCTGAGGGATATTGGGACCAGAACCAATACTTATGTAAGTAAAATGATATATGTGGTTATGGGCAGCAATGCTTAATAAGGCACCATTAGCACTTGGCACTTTATACCTTTATACCTTTTTTACATTATACTATGAGTATCATTAAGAATTGGCTCTAATGATAATGATTTATATATTTTAGCACTAGGCACTTTTACTAAGCATTATAGAGTAAGCAATACTCTTTATATATAGTAGTGCTGCATGAATTATGGTGTCCCATTTCCCATGGTCTCTGGTCTTTGTTTTATCCCCAGTAATTTTTTGCGACATTCCCTTGTCTTGTTTTATTAAGTGTTCATGTTTAACCCCTTTCTGACATCTGACATACTATTCCGTCGAGGTGGCCTGGGCCCGTATGACCACTGACGGTATAGTACGTCATATGCGATCAGCCGCACTCACGGGCGGAGCGAGGCTGATCGCGGCCGGGTGTCAGTTGATTATCAAAGCTGACATCCCGGCACATTAACCCCGAGAACACTGCGATCAAACATGATTGCAGCATTCCGGTGGCATAGGGAAGCATCGCGCAGGTAGGGGGCTCCCTGCGTGCTTCCTTGAGACTCTCAGAACAACACCATGTGATCGCGTTGTTCCAAGGGTCTCCTCCGTTCTCCTCCTCCCTGCAGACTCCGGATCCAAGATGGCCGCGAGGGTCTTTCCGGGTCCTGCAGGGAGGTGGCTTGCGAGCTGAGAGCAGACGCCGGCAAGCCTCCTGCACTGCCTGTCAGAACGCTGATCTGACACAGTGCTATGCAAAGTGTCAGATCAGCAACCTGATAATATATAGTGATGTCCCACCTTGGGACAATATAAAAAAGTTTTAAAAAAAATACACTGTTTAAAAATATATTTTTTTTAATTCCTAAATAAAGAAAAAAATTTAAATATTGTTCCAATAAATACATTTCTTTATGCAAATAAAAAAAAAATAAAAAAAGTACACATATTTAATATCGCCGCGTTCGTAATAACCCGACCTATAAAACTGTCCAACTAGTTTACCCCTTCAGTGAACACCGTAAAAAAAAAAAAAAAGAGGCAAAAAACAATGCGTTATTATCATACTGCCGAACAAAAAGTGGAATAACACGCAATCAAAAAGACGGAAATAAATAAACATGGAACCGCTGAAAACGTCATCTTGAAACGAGAAGCCACACAGCATCATCAGCGAAAAAAAAGTTATATCTCTCAGAATAAAGCGATGCAAAAATAATTATTTTTAATATATAAAAGCCCTTTAAAGCGCATTAACATTAAAAAAAATTATATAAATGAGGTATCGCTGTAATCGTACTGACCCAAAGAACAAAACTGCTTTATCAATTTTACCAAACACGGAATGGTATAAACGCCCCCCTCCAAAAGAAATTCATGAATTGCTGGTTTTCGTTCATTCCTCCTAACAAAAATCGGAATAAAAAGCGATCAAAAAATGTCATGTGCCCAAAAATGGTACCATGGAAAACGTCAACAAAACAAAAAGCAAGACCTCATGTGACTCTGTGGACCAAAATATGGAAAAATTATAGCTCTCAAAATGTGGTGACGCAAAAACTATTTTTTGCAATAAAAAGCGTCTTTTAGCGTGTGACAGCTGCTAAACGTAAAAACCCGCTATAAATAGTAAATCAAACCCCCCTTTATCACCGCCTTAGTTAGGGAAAAAAAATAAAATAAAAAAAAGTATTTATTTCCATTTTCCCATTAGGGTTAGGGTTAGGGTTGGGGGTAAAACAACTAGACAACAACTTTTGCAGTTCAAATTCTCCTGTTACCCTTGGGAAAATAAAAATTTGGGGGCTAAAAAATCATTTTTGTGGGAAAAAAAAATGATTTTTTATTTTCACGGCTCTGATAAGTTCATTTGGGGGTCTAGTTTCCAATATGGGGTCACTTGTGGAGGGGTTTCTACTATTTAGGTACATCAGGGTCTCTGCAAGCATAACGTGATGCCCACAGACCATTCCATCAAAGTCTGCATTCCAAAACACCACTTCTTCCCTTCCGAGCCCAGACGTGCACCCAAACAGTAGTTTTCTCCCACATATGGGGTATCAGCGTACGCAGGACAAATTGCACAACAACTTTTGGGGTCCAATTTTTCCTGTTACCCTTGGAAAAATAAAAATTTTGGGGCAAAAAGATCAGATCAGCACATCAGGGGCTCTCCAAACGCAACATGGCATCTGATCTCAATTCCAGCCAATTCTGCGTTGAAAAAGTCAAACAGTGCTCCTTCCCTTCCGAGCTCTGCCATGCGCCCAAACAGTGGTTTACCTTCACATATGGTGTATTAGCGTACTCAGGACAAATTGCACAACAACTTTTGGGGTTCACTTTCTCCTGTTACCCTTGGGAAAATAAAAAATTGGGGGCGAAAGGATCATTTTTGTGAAAAAAATATGATTTTTTAATTTTTACGGCTCTACGTTATAAACTTCTGTGAAGCACTTGGGGGTTCAAAGTGCTCATCACCCATCTAGATAAATTCCTTACGGGATCTACTTTCCAAAATGGTGTTACTTGTGGGGAGTTTCCACTGTTTAGGCACATCAGGGTCTCTCCAAACGCGACATGGCGTCCTATCTCAATTCCAGCCAATTTTGCATTAAATTGTCAAATGGCGCTCCTTCCCTTCCGAGCTCTGCTGTTTGCCCAGACAGTGGTTTACCCCCACATATGGGGTATCAGCATACTCAGGACAAATTGTACAACAACTTTTGGGGTCCAATTTCTCCTATTACCCTTGGTAAAATAAAACAAATTGGATCTGAAATAATTTTTTTTGTGAAAAAAAAGTTAAATGTTCATTTTTTAAACATTCCAAAAACTCCTGTGAAGCACCTGAAGGGTTAATTAACTTCTTAAATGTAGTTTTGAGCACCTTGAGGGGTGCACTTTTTGCTATTTTCTATCATATAGACCCCTCAAAGTGACTTCAAATGTGGTGTGATCCCTAAAAAAAAATGGTGTTGTAAAAATAAGAAATTGCTGATCATTTTTAACCCTTATAACTCCCTAACAAAAAAAAAATTTTGTTCCAAAATTGTGCTGATGTAAAGTAGACATATGGGAAATGTTACTTATTAAGCAATTTGTGTAACATATCTCTGTAATTTAAGGGCATGAAAAGTCAAAGTTGGAAAATTGCGAAATGTTCTAAATTTCATCAAATTTATTTATTTTTTCACAAATAAATGCAAGTCATATTAAAGAAAAAACGAGAAAACAATCTCAGAATCACCAGGATCCGTTGAAGCGTTCCAGAGTTATAACCTCATAAAGGGACAGTGGTCAGAATTGTAAAAATTGGCCCGGTCATTAACGTGCAAACCACCCTTTAGGGTAAAGCGGTTAATAAATTATTGTTTTTAATAGTTTATTGATTTACCTATACAGGTCCTTCTCAAAAAATTAGCATATAGTGTTAAATTTCATTATTTACCATAATGTAATGATTACAATTAAACTTTCATATATTATAGATTCATTATCCACCAACTGAAATTTGTCAGGTCTTTTATTGTTTTAATACTGATGATTTTGGCATACAACTCCTGATAACCCAAAAAACCTGTCTCAATAAATTAGCATATTTCACCCATCCAATCAAATAAAAGTGTTTTTTAATAACAAACAAAAAAAACCATCAAATAATAATGTTCAGTTATGCACTCAATACTTGGTCGGGAATCCTTTGGCAGAAATGACTGCTTCAATGCGGCGTGGCATGGAGGCAATCAGCCTGTGACACTGCTGAGATGTTATGGAGGCCCAGGATGCTTCAATAGCGGCCTTAAGCTCATCCAGAGTGTTGGGTCTTGCGTCTCTCAACTTTCTCTTCACAATATCCCACAGATTCTCTATGGGGTTCAGGTCAGGAGAGTTGGCAGGCCAATTGAGCACAGTAATACCATGGTCAGTAAACCATTTACCAGTGGTTTTGGCACTGTGAGCAGGTGCCAGGTCGTGCTGAAAAATGAAATCTTCATCTCCATAAAGCATTTCAGCCGATGGAAGCATGAAGTGCTCCAAAATCTCCTGATAGCTAGCTGCATTGACCCTGCCTTTGATGAAACACAGTGGACCAACACCAGCAGCTGACATGGCACCCCACACCATCACTGACTGTGGGTACTTGACACTGGACTTCAGGCATTTTGGCATTTCCTTCTCCCCAGTCTTCCTCCAGACTCTGGCACCTTGATTTCCGAATGACATGCAAAATTTGCTTTCATCAGAAAAAAGTACTTGGGACCACTTAGCAACAGTCCAGTGCTGCTTCTCTGTAGCCCAGGTCAGGCGCCTCTGCCGCTGTTTATGGTTCAAAAGTGGCTTTACCTGGGGAATGCGGCACCTGTAGCCCATTTCCTGCACACGCCTGTGCACGGTGGCTCTGGATGTTTCCACACCAGACTCAGTCCACTGCTTCCTCAGGTTCCCCAAGGTCTGGAATCGGTCCTTCTCCACAATCTTCCTCAGGGTCCGGTCTCCTCTTCTCATTGTACAGCGTTTTCTGCCACATTGTTTCCTTCCAACAGACTTACCATTGAGGTGCCTTGATACAGCACTCTGGGAACAGCCTATTTGTTGAGAAATTTCTTTCTGGGTCTTACCCTCTTGCTTGAGGGTGTCAATGATGGCCTTCTTGACATCTGTCAGGTCGCTAGTCTTACCCATGATGGGGGTTTTGAGTAATGAACCAGGCAGGGAGTTTATAAAAGCCTCAGGTATCTTTTGCATGTGTTTAGAGTTAATTAGTTGATTCAGAAGATTAGGGTAATAGGTCGTTTAGAGAACCTTTTCTTGATATGCTAATTTATTGAGACAGGTTTTTTGGGTTATCAGGAGTTGTATGCCAAAATCATCAGTATTAAAACAATAAAAGACCTGACAAATTTCAGTTGGTGGATAATGAATCTATAATATATGAAAGTTTAATTGTAATCATTACATTATGGTAAATAATGAAATTTAACACTATATGCTAATTTTTTGAGAAGGACCTGTACCTCTTCTTCTCCTGTGATATGCATGGTAGATATGATAAATAATGACTAGTTGGAGGTGGTGATTCCACTGTTGGACTTTCGATATGTATTGATTTTATTAAAGCAGTCCATAATGCTTTCATTTAAAACAACCCACTCCTAGGAAAGTCATTTAACTGTCCCTCATTAGACGGTTTGATGACAGTATAATGTTTTATCTCGTTTGACTTCTTTAATATTTCCAGTGACATTTCTCCTGAGATCTGCCTGCACCCTAAAGGTATATGGTAAGGTGTAAATGCCACAGAGAAAAACAGAGATATAGGCAAAAAAGTCAAATCCACAAGTACAAACTAATCAAAAAATAATACAGGCTTAGCTTAAGTCTCTGATAATCATTACGTAATACTCGGTATGATTTGCTTGGTAGGTTCTATTTCCAAACAGTACCAGATTATCATATTATTTTTCATGACGTATCTCCAAGTTCAAGTCTTTGACTCACTTTAGCTACATTTCATAATACGACGCAGGATGAGAAGCTGCATATAACATGAGGCCGCACGGAGTGTGGATAGAGAGGTCATCCTGTCTGCAAGGGAATATCAAATTAAAGCTCTGATTTGTGCAGAAGCATTAAATGAGAAATGTTATTATCGGTTGCTGGATTGCAGGCCGACATTCACAATCAGCTCACAATGCTGCATTGAACATGCAGATTCAAGGCATTTATTTATTGAGCACAAAAACGATTGTGAACCTACTCGTATATATAGCTTGGTTCTTTCTGACAATATATATCTTTGTATACTTCCTTTGCAATCTAATGGGTTGTTTAGGATAAAAAAATGGCTGCATTAGTGAAAAACAGCGCCCCATCTGTCCAGAGGATTTGTATGGTATTGCAGCTCTACCATATTCACTTCAATGGACCTTAGTTACAAAAGAAGAAACAACCTGTGGACCAGTCTGTGACCACCATGTATAAGCCTTTAGGATATGTTCACACATGGAGAATACACTTTCCATCTGGAATACCAGCAAAAGCCATGAGATTTCCGAATTCTCATGCACACTCTTGTTTCTTTTTCCTGAGTGAATCTGAGAAATACAGGATTTTTATTTAAATTATCAGCATGTGAATTCAGCGGTTTTGCAGAGTTTTTTCAACTATAAAAAGCAATGAGAAAGTGAAAGAACACTGGAAAAACGCAACAACGTTTTTCGCTGCATTTTTCGTAAATAAGACTAACATTTTTAAACATGTACTAAAGACACAGCACACATCTAATCGACACCCAAAAAAGCTGCAAAAAAATGCAATGAAAAAGCAAGGAAAAATTAATCATTTTGAAAGCAAAGTTTTTACTGCCAAAAGAGCATATTTCAGCTACAGAAAAAATGCTGATTGTGAACATAGATTTATACATTGGACGAAATCCACATATAAACCATAAAGATTTTGGATCTGCAGTGAGTTTGAATCTTCATAAGGAAAAATCCACTGCAGATGGATGAACCGCTAAGGCTACATTTGCGTTGTTGGGCGCAGCGTCGTCGACGCATACCGACGCATGCGTCATGCGCCCCTATCTTTAACATGGGGGGCGCATGGACATGCGCCGGTATGCGTTGTATTGCGTTTTACGACGCATGCGTCAATTTGACGCACCAGACAGGGCGCGGAAGACGCTACTTGTAGCGTTTTGCCTGCGCCAAAATTCAAGAACATTACTAGTTTACGGCAACGCATGCGTCAAAAAACGCAGCGTTGTTTTGCGTTGTTGGTTGCATCGACGATGCTGCGCCCAACAACGCAAATGTGAACGTAGCCTAAAGGGTTGTTCCAAGAGACTGCTCCTCCCTCTGCCAGGGACTTTTGTAGTGATGGCTCATGCAGGGAAAATAGACTTCTTCTTTCTACATAGAGGTTAGAAGGATTCAGTAAGTCAGTTTTTAATCATATGATGATGACATAGTCCTAAATTAAAAATTAAGTGGGTAGAAAGGCAAAATGAGTAATTGTAAGTACACGGTTCTATAAAATATGATGACAGCGATATATTAAGAAGATAAAAATTTTGATTTGAGTTCTTCTTTATTATTTGACTTTTGCCAACATTTTAAAGGGAGCCTGTCACATCCTTTATTGCTATTAAACTGTCCCCAATGTCATGTTAGTGGTGCACATTGCATTACTAACATGTTTATCTCAAGCAAAACATCCCAATAGTTATTGGAAAAATCACTTTTTATACTTTGATGGTTACCCCACACACCTTCTGTTTCAGCCATAGGGGTGGGCAGCTCTAGCCTTTCAGTCCCGGTCAGTCAAATTCCTGTTTCAAATTCTTCACATCCATCGTATTAGCATTCCTTCCCATCATTGCTCCCTACGTCATCTCTTAGCAGATCCCGTACTTGCACAATGACTACAGACCTCCCAACCGTCCCGGATCCAGCGGGACAGTCCCGATATTGAGACTCTGTCCCGGCTGGGATTTTACTTTTCCCGCAATGCACTGAGGTTGCACCAGCCTCAGGAGAAGCTACAAAAGCAGCACACAGACATGTGGGTCACATGAGTCAGACTGCGATAAGTCATAACTTGTCTAGTCGGGAACCTGAACCCTGCCCCCTCTAGTGACATCACTCACCTATTTTCGCCGCATCCAGAAGCTGCAGGAGCTCAAAGTCACTGATGAGGAGTGTTGTGAATTCCGTTCTGGAGCTCCCTCCTGTGGTTGCTAATGGTATTTTTGTGAGTTCTGCCCTTGGGCTCCCTCTGGTGGTTTCGAGTGGAACTGCTGCTCCTTTAGGTAGCTGTAGCAGCTGCCTTCACTAATCGCCTTGCCTGGGTTTGTTATTTAAACCTGCTCTGGGCTTTAGTCCATGCCTGCTGTCAATGTTCCTAGTTGGATTTGATTCTCTCCTTGGAATTTTCATATGGCCAGTCCTTGTCTGCAAAAGATAAGTTTTTGCTAGTTTTTGTTTGTCCATTTGTTTTGACACTTTTGCTTTGCAAATATGTCTTTTTTTGTCCAGCTTGTCACTATGTCTTATTCAGGCTAGCTGGAAGCTCTGGGAAAGCAGATTTGCCCCTCCACACCGTGAGTCGGTGTGGAGTTCATTTTTGTAACTCTGCGTGGATTTTGTAGTTTTTTATACTGACCGCACAGTGTCCTTTTCTCTCTGTCTATCTAGTTTAGTATTGGCCTCCTTTGCTGAATTCTGATTTCATTTCTGTGTACGTCTTTTCCCTCTCCATTCACAGGCAATATTTGTGGGGGGCTATCTTTCCTTTTGGGGTTTTTTCTCTGAGGCAAGATAGCTTTCTATTTCCTTCTTTAGGGGTAGTTATTTCTTAGGCTGTGAAGAGGTGTCTAGGGAGAGTCAGGAACATCCCACGGCTATTTCTAGTGTTGTTGTTAGGATAAGGGACTGCAGTCAGTAGAGATACCACCTTCTCAGAGCTCGCTCCATGTTGCGTTTTAGCCACCAGGTCATATCAGTGTGGCCTCTTAACCACCAGGTCATAACAGTACAGCAGGCCGGAAATGAATTAAATGCATCTCAAAAGAAGGAAAAGAAAGTTCTGAACCATTTTTCTGTGCTCTGTTCTGTCTTTTTTTTCCTCTTGATATCTGGGTGGTGCTAGATATATGCTCTGGTATGGAGGTTCAGAGTTTGTTTTCTCGTGTGGATCAACTTGCTGCAAGAGTCCAGAGTATCCAAGATTATATTGTCCAGACTCCGGCTCTAGAGCCTAGAATTCCTACTCCTGATTTGTTTTTTGGGGACAGATCCAAGTTTTTGAACTTTAAAAATAGGTGCAAATTGTTTTTTGCTTTGAAACCCCGTTCTTCTGGTGATCCCATTCAGCAAGTAAAAATCATCATATCCTTACTGCGTGGTGATCCTCAAGACTGGGCTTATGCTCTTGAAACAGGGGATCCGGCATTGTTGAGTGTGGATGCATTTTTTCAAGCGCTCGGATTGTTGTATGACGAACCTAACTCAGTAGAGCATGCTGAGAAAACACTGTTGGCCCTGTGTCAGGGTCAAGAAGCGGCAGAGTTACACTGCCAGAAATTTAGAAAATGGTCTGTGCTCACTAATTGGAATGAAGAGGCTCTGGCTGCTATTTTCAGAAAAGGTCTTTCTGAGACCCTTAAAGATGTTATGGTGGGCTTTCCTATGCCTACCGGTTTGAGCGAATCTATGTCTCTAGCCATTCAGATTGATCGGCGCTTGCGTGAGCACCATATGGCAGTGTCCTCTGAGCAAAGTCCTGACTCTATGCAATGTGATAGGATTTTGACTAGAGCAGAAAGACAGAAATTCAGACATCAGAATGGCCTGTGCTTTTACTGTGGTGATTCTGCTCATGCTATTTCTGATTGCCCTAAGCGTACTAGGAGGGTTCCTGGGTCTGTTACCATTAGTACTGTACAGCCTAAATTTCTCTTGTCTGTTACCCTGATTTGCTCATTGTCGTCCTTCTCTGTTATGGCATTTGTGGATTCTGGCGCTGCCCTGAACTTAATGGACTTAGAATTTGCCAAGCTCTGTGGTTTTTCCTTGGAGCCTTTGCAGAGTCCTATTCCCTTAAGGGGGATTGATGCTACGCCATTGGCCAAGAATAAACCTCAGTATTGGACTCAGTTAACCA
The DNA here is from genome assembly GCF_032444005.1 of Ranitomeya imitator. NCBI lineage: Eukaryota > Metazoa > Chordata > Amphibia > Anura > Dendrobatidae > Ranitomeya > Ranitomeya imitator. The sequence goes on from NC_091286.1 coordinate 527,067,360, forward strand.
TGTACATGGCTCCAGCACATCAGGAAAATATTCGCTTTTTGGTGTTGCATAATTTGCATGATGTTGTTGGGCTGGGTTTTCCATGGTTACAGGTACATAACCCAGTGCTGGATTGGAGATAATAATAATAATAATAATAATAATTTTATTTATATAGCGCCAACATATTCCGCAGCGCTTTACAAATTATAGAGGGGACTTGTACAGACAATAAACATTACATCATAACAGAAATACAGTTCAAAACAGATACCAGGAGGAGTGAGGGCCCTGCTCGCAAGCTTACAAACTATGGGGAAAAGGGGAGACACGAGAGGTGGATGGTAACAATTGCTTTAGATCTATGTCTGTAACTGGTTGGGGTTGTCAAGGGATACATAGTGATATTCCTTTGATGTCCATTTCCTCGTCCCCTTCTTCTGAAGTTCCTGAGTTTTTGTCGGATTTCCAGGATGTATTTGATGAGCCCAAGTCCAGTTCTCTGCCTCCTCATAGGGACTGCGATTGTGCCATTAATTTGATTCCTGGCTGTAAGTTCCCTAAGGGCCGACTTTTCAATCTGTCTGTGCCAGAGCATGCCGCTATGCGGAGTTATGTAAAGGAGTCCTTGGAGAAGGGGCATATTCTCCCGTCTTCGTCACCGTTGGGAGCGGGATTTTTTTTTGTTGCCAAGAAGGATGGCTCCTTGAGACCCTGTATAGATTATCGCCTTCTCAATAAGATCACTGTCAAATTCCAGTACCCTTTACCTTTACTTTCTGATTTGTTTGCTCGGATTAAGGGTGCCAGTTGGTTTACTAAAATCGACCTTCGAGGGGCGTATAATCTCGTGCGTATTAAACAAGGTGATGAATGGAAAACAGCATTTAATACGCCCGAAGGCCATTTTGAATATCTTGTGATGCCATTCGGGCTCTCTAATGCTCCATTGGTATTTCAGTCCTTTATGCATGATATCTTCCGGAATTATCTGGATAAATTCATGATTGTGTATTTGGATGATATTTTGGTTTTCTCCGATGATTGGGAGTCTCATGTAAAGCAGGTTAGGATAGTATTTCAGGTCCTTCGTGCTAATGCGTTGTTTGTGAAGGGGTCTAAGTGCCTCTTTGGAGTTCAGAAGGTTTCTTTTTTGGGTTTAATTTTTTCCCCCTCGGCTATTGAAATGGACCCTGTTAAAGTCAAGGCCATTCATGATTGTACTCAACCTACATCTGTAAAGAGCCTTCAGAAATTTTTGGGCTTTGCCAATTTTTATCGCCGCTTTATTGCTAATTTTTCTAGTGTGGTGAAGCCTCTGACCGATTTGACGAGGAAGGGCGATGATGTGGTCAATTGGTCCTCTGCGGCTGTTGAGGCCTTTCAGGAGCTTAAACGTCGTTTTACTTCTGCCCCTGTGTTGCGTCAGCCAGATGTTTCTCTCCCTTTTCAGGTTGAGGTTGATGCTTCTGAGATTGGGGCAGGAGCCGTTTTGTCTCAGAGAAATTCTGATGGCTCTTTGATGAAACCGTGTGCTTTCTTCTCCAGAAAGTTTTCGCCTGCTGAGCGTAATTATGATGTCGGCAATCGGGAGTTATTGGCTATGAGGTAGGCATTTGAGGAGTGGTGACATTGGCTTGAGGGAGCCAAGCATCGCGTGGTGGTCTTGACTGATCACAAGAATCTGATTTACCTCGAGTCTGCTAAGCGGTTGAATCCTAGACAGGCTCGGTGGTCTCTGTTTTTCTCACGTTTTGATTTTGTGGTCTCCTATATTCCGGGTTCTAAGAATGTGAAGGCTGGTGCCCTTTCTAGGAGTTTTCTGCCTGATTCTCCGGGAGTTCTTGAGCCGCCTGGGATTCTCAAGGAGGGGGTGATTCTTTCTGCCATCTCCCCTGATTTGCGGCGGGTACTTCAGGAATTTCAGGCTGATAAACCTGACCGCTGTCCTGTGGAGAAATTGTTTGTTCCTGATAGATGGACTAGTAGGGTAATTTCTGAGGTTCATTGTTCGGTGTTGGCTGGTCACCCTGGGATTTTCGGTACCAGAGATTTGGTGGCTAGGTCCTTTTGGTGGCCTTCCTTGTCGCGGGATGTGCGTTCGTTTGTGCAGTCCTGTGGAACATGTGCTCGGGCTAAGCCTTGCTGTTCCCGTGCCAGCGGGTTGCTTTTGCCTTTGCCTATTCCTGAGAGGCCCTGGACGCATATTTCCATGGATTTTATTTCTGATCTTCCTGTCTCTCAGAAGATGTCAGTCATCTGGGTGGTTTGTGACCGGTTTTCTAAGATGGTCCATTTAGTGCCGTTGCCTAAGTTGCCTTCCTCCTCTGATTTGGTTCCATTATTTTTTCAGCATGTGGTTCGTTTGCATGGTATTCCGGAGAATATTGTGTCTGACATTGTTTCCCAGTTCGTTTCTAGGTTTTGGCGGTCCTTTTGTGCTAGAATGGGCATTGATTTGTCTTTTTCTTCAGCATTCCATCCTCAGACAAATGACCAAATGGAGCGAACCAATCAGACCTTGGAAACCTATTTGAGATGCTTCGTGTCTGCTGATCAGGATGATTGGGTGACCTTTTTGCCGTTGGCCGAGTTTGCCCTTAATAATCGGGCTAGTTCTGCTACCTTGGTTTCGCCTTTCTTTTGTAACTTTGGTTTTCATCCTCGTTTTTCTTCAGGGCAGCTTGAGCCTTCTGACTGTCCTGGTGTGGATTCCGTGGTGGACAGGTTGCAGCAAATTTGGACTCATGTGGTGGACAATTTGACGTTGTCTCAGGAAAAGGCTCAGCGTTTTGCTAACCGTCGTCGGTGTGTTGGTCCCCGGCTTCGTGTTGGTGATTTGGTCTGGTTGTCTTCTCGTCATGTTCCTATGAAGGTTTCTTCCCCTAAGTTCAAGCCTCACTTTATTGGGCCTTATAAGATTTCTGAAATTATCAATCCAGTGTCTTTTCGTTTGGCCCTTCCAGCTTCCTTTTCCATTCATAATGTGTTCCATAGATCCTTGTTGCGGAGATATGTGGTACCTATGGTTCCCTCCGTTGATCTTCCTGGTCCGGTGTTGGTTGAGGGGGAATTGGAATATGTGGTGGAGAAGATTTTGGATTCTCGTTTTTCGAGGCGGAAGCTTCAGTATCTGGTCAAGTGGAAGGGTTATGGCCAGGAGGATAATTCTATGGGTTGTTGCCTCCGATGTTCATGCTGCCGATTTGGTTCGTGCTTTCCATTTGGCTCGTCCTGATCGGCCTGGGAGCTCTGGTGAGGGTTCGGTGACCCCTCCTCAAGGGGGGGTACTGTTGTGAATTCCGTTCTGGAGCTCCCTCCTGTGGTTGCTAATGGTATTTTTGTGAGTTCTGCCCTTGGGCTCCCTCTGGTGGTTTCGAGTGGAACTGCTGCTCCTTTAGGTAGCTGTAGCAGCTGCCTTCACTAATCGCCTTGCCTGGGTTTGTTATTTAAACCTGCTCTAGGCTTTAGTCCATGCCTGCTGTCAATGTTCTTGGTTGGATTTGGTTCTCTCCTTGGAATTTTCATATGGCCAGTCCTTGTCTGCAAAAGATAAGTTTTTGCTAGTTTTTGTTTGTCCATTTGTTTGGACACTTTTGCTTTGCAAATATGTCTCTTTTTGTCCAGCTTGTCACTATGTCTTATTCAGGCTAGATGGAAGCTCTGGGAAAGCAGATTTGCCCCTCCACACCGTGAGTTGGTGTGGAGTTCATTTTTGTAACTCTGCGTGGATTTTGTAGTTTTTTATACTGACCGCACAGTGTCCTTTTCTCTCTGTCTATCTAGTTTAGTATTGGCCTCCTTTGCTGAATTCTGATTTCATTTCTGTGTACGTCTTTTCCCTCTCCATTCACAGTCAATATTTGTGGGGGGCTATCTTTCCTTTTGGGGTTTTTTCTCTGAGGCAAGATAGCTTTCTATTTCCTTCTTTAGGGGTAGTTATTTCTTAGGCTGTGAAGAGGTGTCTAGGGAGAGTCAGGAACATCCCACGGCTATTTCTAGTGCTGTTGTTAGGATTAGGGACTGCGGTCAGTAGAGATACCACCTTCTCAGAGCTCGCTCCATGTTGCGTTTTAGCCACCAGGTCATATCAGTGTGGCCTCTTAACCACCAGGTCATAACAGAGGAGCCTTCATTCTCCTCACACTGTGCCCAGTCTGCTTGTCCTGCGGCTTCTGTTACCGGGGGTGCTGTGTAGTTACCGGAGCCCCTCCTGACGCGCTTTCTCCTGAAATGAAGAAGCTTACAACCTGGAGTGAGGTGTGTGGGTGTGTCCAGGGTAACATGTGGTAAACATCAGTGTCGTTTTACCACCGATTAGTAGCACAGCATGCAGTGTCAGTAATCCGTGGTAAAACTACTGCTCCCACCATGCAGTGTCAGTAATCTGTGATAAATCTACTACCCTCAGCATGCAGTCTCAGTAATCCATGGTAAAACTACTACTCCCAGCATGCAGTGTCAGTAATCTGTGGTAAAACTACTACTCCCAGCATGCAGTTTCAGTAATCTTTTGTAAAACTACTACTTCCAGCATGCTGTGCTTGTAATCCATGATAAAAGTACTACTCCCAGCATGGTAAAACTACTACTCATTAGTTTTTACCATGCTGGGAGTTGTAGTTTTATCATGTATCACTGACACAGCATACTAGAAGTAGTAGATTTTTCACAGATTACTGACACTGCATGCTTAGAGTAGTAGTTTTATCATGGATTACAAGCACAGCATGCTGGGAGTTGTAGCTTTACAACAGATTACTGACCTAGCATGCTGGGAGTAGTAGCTTTACCACAGATTACTGATATAGCATGCTGGAAGTAGTAGTTTTATATATAGTGTACAGGGTATATGTACAGAGGGAGGGGAACAGAATGGGGGGAGAAAAGTGTGTGGGCAAAGAATAGAAATTGGGTAGTGGGGGAGTAGATTGTACTTTAATTCATTACTTGTAAATAAATTTATTTTTTTCTGTTTATAATTGTTGTTTATGAAACAGTGTAATCAGCAGTGCTAAATTGGTGTGGTTAGGGCATGAATATGGGTGTGACTAGTTGTGAAATGGGTGTGGTCAGGGCGTGGCCTAAAATTTGCCACAGCGCGCTGCATGCGCCACAACCTTTGTCCCACTTTCCCTTCTTCAAAAGTTGGGAGGTAGCCTCTCTGTGCACTGAATCTGGGTGAACGTCTCTGCTTCATATCCTATGTGCGCATGCTCCGGAGCCACTGAGCATCAGCGTGGCGAGCGGGAAGACAGGCACACATAGCATGCACGCTCACAAAACTATCATGTGGCCACTGACACACAGTGGCTCTGAATAGGATATGAAGCGGCGGCATACACCCAGATTCAGTACGCATTCCTGGAAAGCTGAGAGTGATTGCGCAAGAGTCAGATCTGCTGGGAGATTGCGGAGACGTAGGGAGCAGCGATGGGCATGGAAAATTTAAAAAAGGCATTTGGCTGAAAAGCTAGAGCTGCCCACCCCTATGAATGAAAAAGAAGGTATGTGGGGCAACCATCAAAGTATAAAAAGTGATTTTTGTGCTAAATACTGGGACGTTTGGATTGAGACAAACTTGTTAGTGATGCAATGTGCATCACTAACATGACATTGGGGGCAGTTTAATAGCAAAAAGGATGTGACAGGTTCCCTTTAAATGTCACATCATCCGCTTTGGCATTGCTTCCACTGTTGAAATGTTTTATTCCTGCACTCAGTGTGTAGGGTGGACCTAAACAAATGTGTAATTTATTAGGTCGCTACATACTATATTGTGTTCTACCCACTGAGCCGCCCAACTGCACAGTAAAAATGGTCATAAAACTAGAAAATGTCCTTGTGTATACAAGTTCATGGAGAGCCTTGATAGTTAATCAGTCTGATTAGTTTACAATTGCAGATTTTGGACCAATCATAAAAGAGATTTAGTATTCCTCTAAAAATATGCTCGCTGTTCCTTTTGTATTTGGAAAGTGCTGCTGAGTGTGTTGTTAGTACACAGCTGCTCGCTGCCAATGAATCCAAGCAGGAAAATTTAGGTAAAAATAGACTCTACTCCTAAATTGCATCAGACTGTGTTCTGCAAAGTTTTTATGTGGCTCATGAGACATTTATCAGTTTAGGTTAAAATTGTAGCTAAAAAAAAGTATAACAGGAGCCTTATGGGGTTGAGATATAATATAAAAGTGATAAAGCGATATAAATAAAGTAATAACACTCTAACGTGCTGTCCATTATTCCACCACATAATGTCGTTTCTAACCAAAGCTTGAGACATCACAAACAAGGAGGAGGGATGTGAGGTCAGCTTGGCAGTGTTCCTGTTCAGAATGTAGTCATCATTTAGTGAGGAAAGAATGGTTGTAGATGACGAGGAAAAAGCTAACACATTGAACACCTTCTTCTCCACGGTATTCACGGTGGAAAATGAAATGCTAGGTGAAATCCCAAGAAACAATGAAAACCCTATATTAAGGGTCACCAATCTAACCCAAGAAGAGGTGCGAAACCGGCTAAATAAGATTAAAATAGATAAATCTCAGGGTCCGGATGGCATACACCCACGAGTACTAAGAGAACTAAGTAATGCAATGGATAAACCATTATTTCTTATTTTTAGGGACTCTATAGCGACGGGGTCTGTTCCGCAGGACTGGCGCATAGCAAATGTGGTGACAATATTCAAAAAGGGCTCTAAAAGTGAACCTGGAAATTATAGGCCAGTAAGTCTAACCTCTATTGTTGGTAAAATATTTGAAGGGTTTTTGAAGGATGTTATTCTGGATTATCTCAATGAGAATAACTGTTTAACTCCATATCGGCATGGGTTTATGAGAAATCGCTCCTGTCAAACCAATCTAATCAGTTTTTATGAAGAGGTAAGCTATAGGCTGGACCACGTTGAGTCATTGGAAGTGGTATATCTCGATTTTTCCAAAGCGTTTGATACCGTGCCGCACAAGAGGTTGGTACACAAAATGATAATGCTTGGTCTGGGGGAAAATGTGTGTAAATGGGTTAGTAACTGGCTTAGTGATAGAAAGCAGAGGGTGGTTATAAATGGTATAGTCTCTAACTGGGTCGCTGTGACCAGTGGGGTACCGCTGGGGTCGGTATTGGGACCTGTTCTCTTCAACATATTCATTAATGATCTGGTAGAAGGTTTACACAGTAAAATATCGATATTTGCAGATGATACAAAACTATGTAAAGCAGTTAATACAAGAGAAGATAGTATTCTGCTACAGATGGATCTGGATAAGTTGGAAACTTGGGCTGAAAGGTGGCAGATGAGGTATAACAATGATAAATGTAAGGTTATACACATGGGAAGAAGGAATCAATATCACCATTACACACTGAACGGGAAACCACTGTGTAAATCTGACAGGGAGAAGGACTTGGGGATCCTAGTTAATGATAAACTTACCTGGAGCAGCCAGTGCCAGGCAGCAGCTGCTAAGGCAAACAGGATCATGGGGTGCATTAAAAGAGGTCTGGATACACATGATGAGAGCATTATACTGCCTCTGTACAAATCCCTAGTTAGACCGCACATGGAGTACTGTGTCCAGTTTTGGGCACCGGTGCTCAGGAAGGATATAATGGAACTAGAGAGTGCAAAGGAGGGCAACAAAATTAATAAAGGGGATGGGAGAACTACAATACCCAGATAGATTAGCAAAATTAGGATTATTTAGTCTAGAAAAAAGACAACTAAGGGGCGATCAAATAACCATGTATAAGTATATAAGGGGACAATACAAATATCTCACTGAGGATCTGTTTATACCAAGGAAGGTGACGGGCACAAGGGGGCATTCTTTGCGTTTGGAGGAAAGAAGGTTTTTCCACCAACATAGAAGAGGATTCTTTACTGTTAGGGCAGTGAGAATCTGGAATTGCTTGCCTGAGGAGGTGGTGATGGCGAACTCAGTCGAGGGGTTCAAGAGAGGCCTGGATGTCTTCCTGGAGCAGAACAATATTGTATCATACAATTATTAGGTTCTGTAGAAGGACGTAGATCTGGGGATTTATTATGATGGAATATAGGCTGAACTGGATGGACAAATGTCTTTTTTCAGCCTTACTAACTATGTTACTATGTTACTATAATTTACTGCACTCTCGGTTGGCACTAGTTCATTTGCTTGGCACAGAGTGTACTTTCTGCTGTACTGTGCCATTCAAAACCCATAATACCAATGCTGTCTTTTCTGATATGACCTACAAGTAGAAGGAACAAGACTATAGCAGTGTGTTCCCAGAGGAATCCTTCTGTAAGATTGGTACACAAAGATATGCTGTTGAAGAGAACTAGAACTATTACTCAGAAATGATATGCACAATATGTTATGGAGCCAATGTAAAGCACTACTCCAGCATTGTTTTATTTTTGGAGTGTTGCCACTAATCTAAGTTCCCTGTCCCTATTATTATACTTACCAGCAGTCATCATCATTTGTAAATGGCACTGCTCCAATCAGTTTTCTGTGGGCTGTGACCTACAGGATCACTCCAGTGCTTGGGGGGTGAGTCCAACATCATATAGGGAGCAGGGAAAGGGATTAGTGGTGCCTGACCGAAATCCGAATGAACACTGGTGCCAGAAGAAAGTGGCTGGCATTGCCTATGACTAAGAACTTTGTTTGAAACGCGTCAGGTGTTTAGTGCCTGCGTGTTATGATCTGGTGGTTTAGGAACAACATAAGACAAGCTCTGAAGGAGGTGGTATCTGTACTAACCGCAGACCCTGAACCTAGCAGCGTAACTAGAAATAGCCGTGGGGGGTACCTGACGCTCCCTAGACCCCTCGGCACAGCCTAAGATCTAACTTCCCCTAAAGATGGAAACAGGAAACCTATCTTGCCTCAGAGAAAATCCCCAAAGGAAAGATAGCCCCCCACAAATATTTTCGGTGAGAGGAGGGGAAAATAACATACGCAGAGATGAAATCAGATTTTAGCATAGGAGGCCAGTCTAGCTTGATAGATAGGACAGGAAAGGATACTGTGCGGTCAGTATAAAAACTACAAAACAATCCACACAGAGTTTACAAAATCTCCACACCTGACTAAAGGTGTGGAGGGTAAATCTGCTTCCCAGAGCTTCCAGCTAACAGAAAAAATCCATAATGACAAGCTGGACAAAAATAGAATGCACAGAACAATAAGTCCACAACATGTGGACTGAAATGAGCAAAGCCAGAACTTATCTTTGCAAAACTGGTCAGGAAACCAGGAGAATCCAAGCAGAGATGTGAAACTCTTGCAGAAAACATTGACAAGTGGCATAGGCTGAAGACTAGAGCCAGGTTAAATAGCAGAGCCAGGAGAGACGATTAGTGAAAGCAGCTGCTAAAGCTAAACCCAAGGAGCGGCAGTTCCACTCAAAACCACCAGAGGGAGCCCAAGGGCAGAATTCACAAAAGTGCCATTTACAACCACCGGAGGGAGCCCAAGAACGGAATTCACAACAGCTGCGTCCCCGCATGATGTTTTCTTTCTTGACAACAGTACTGAAGATTTTATGAAGAGACACTTGGTGCTGGAACTTTTTTTCCTTTTTGCTTGCAGGGTGAGCTGGAGGTCACAACTCAATGTAAGTCTATGAGGCCACAACAAATCTGTCACGACTGATATTGAGAGCTTGTGACCATTACCTCTGACTTCAGTCAGAAGTGGCGGTTACACGATGGTGTCGCGGGACCAGAGCAGCACCAGGAAGAGTTGCAGATAGCGGATGGTGAGTATGATACTAGTGTAAAGTTGCTAAGAACAGAAATCAAGACTAAGCTACTGGCAATTTACAGGAAAACGCTACCCTAATCCCAGTGTTCTGTCAGGCGTAGGGTGCACAACACTCACTTGTAGGCTGCAGGCCTCCCCTGTTTCCAGGCCTCCGTCTTCAGGAGCAACCGCTCATAATTCAGGGGACACCAAGTTCATTGCAAAAAGCAAACATTTACTGGTCAGTTCAAGTTCATCAGGGTGTAATATGTGGGATAGGGCACAGCACTTCATGTTTCTTACTATCTTAGTACAACTGTTGTGAATTCCGCTCTTGGGCTCCCTCCGGTGGTTGTAAGTAGCATTTTTGTGAGTTCTGCTCTTTGGCTGCCTCCTGTGGTTTTGAGTGGTATGGCTGCTTCTTGGATTTAGCTTCAGCAGCTGTTTTCACTGATCATCTTTCTGGCTCGGCTATATTAGTCTGGCCTTATCCCTCATTCAATGCCAGTTGTCAATTGTTCCTGCCTGGAGTCATTGCTCTTAGGACTTTCCTGACACTCTGACCTGTTCATCAAAGCTAAGTCCTTGCTTGTCCTTTTGCGGTTCTCTTGTTGTGGACTTTGTTGTTCAGCACTTTCTTTGTTTTTGTTCATTTGTCCAGCTTTTTAGTATGGATCTATTCAGCTAAGTTGGAAGCTCTGGGCTGCAGAGTTTGCCCTCCACACCTTTAGTCAGGTGTGGAGATTTTTGCATTTCTCTGCGGTGGACTTTTTCTAGTTTTTATTACTGACCGCACAGCGTTCTGTCCTGTACTATTTTCTATCTAGCTAGAAGTGGCCTCCTGTGCTAAATCTTGTTTCATACTACAAATGTAATTTCCTTCTCCTCTCACAGTCATTATTTGTGGGGGGCTATCTATCCTTTGGGGATTTTCTCTGAGGCAAGATAGTTTTCCTGCTTCTATCTTTAGGGGTAGTTAGCTCTTAGGCTGTGACGAGATGCCTAGGCAGAGTTAGGAGCATTCCACGGCTACTTCTAGTGTTGTGTTGAGCTTAGGGACTGCGGTCAGTATAGTTGCCACCTGCTCAGAGCTAGACGCATGTCGCTCCTTAATCACTAGATCATAACAGTACAACTGGCCAAAAATGAACTGAATGCCTCTCAAAAGAAGGAAGAGAAAAAGAGTTCTGAGCCATTTTTTTTTCTTTAGTTTGTTTTGTCTTTTTCCTTCCTCTTGATCTCTGGGTGATTCGGGATTTGGATGCAGGCATGGATGTTCAGGGTTTGTTTTCTCGTGTGGATCAGCTTGCTGCAAGAGTACAGAGTATTCAAGATTATGTGGTTCAGACTCCGGCCTTAGAGCCTAGAATTCCTACTCCGGAATTGTTTTACGGGGATAGATCTAAGTTTTTGAACTTTAAAAATAACTGCAAATTGTTTTTTGCTCTGAAACCCCGTTCCTCTGGTGACCCCATTCAGCAAGTAAAGATAGTTATTTCTCTGCTGCGTGGTGACCCTCAGGACTGGGCATTCTCACTTGAGTCAGGGAATCCGGCATTGCTTAATGTAGATGCATTTTTTCAATCGCTCGGATTATTGTATGACGAACCTAACTCTGTAGAGCATGCTGAGAAAACACTGTTGGCCCTGTGTCAGGGTCAGGAAGCGGCAGAATTATACTGCCAGAAATTTAGAAAATGGTCTGTGCTCACTAAATGGAATGAGGACGCTCTGGCAGCAATTTTCAGAAAGAAGCCCTTAAAGATGTTATGGTGGGGTTTCCCACGCCTGTTGGTTTGAGCGAATCTATGTCTCTGGCCATTCAGATTGATCGGCGCCTGCGCGAACGCAAAGTGGTGCACCATATGGCAGTGTCCTCTGAGCAAAGTCCTGAGCCCATGCAATGTGATAAGATTTTGACTAGAGCGGAACAGAGGGGATACAGACGTCAGAATGGGCTGTGTTTTTACTGTGGTGATTCTGCTCATACTATTTCTGATTGCCCTAAGCGTATTAAGAGGGTCGCTAGATCTGTTACCATTAGTACTGTGCAGCCTAAGTTTCTCCTGTCAGTGACCCTGATTTGCTCATTGTCATCTTTTTATGTCATGGCATTTGTGGATTCAGGCTCTGCTCTGAACTTAATGGACTTTTAATTCGCTAGGCGCTGTGGTTTTTCTTTGCAGCCTTTGCAGAGTCCCATACCCTTGAGGGGTATTGATGCTACACCATTGGCCAAGAATAAACCTCAGTACTGGACGCAGATGACTATGTACACGGCTCCTGCACATCAGGAAGATTGCCGTTTTCTGGTGTTGCATAATTTACATGATGTTGTTGTACTGGGTTTTCCATGGTTACAAGTACACAATCCAGTGCTGGATTGGAAATCAATGTCTGTGACTAGTTGGGGTTGTCAAGGGGTACATAGTGACGTTCCTTTGATGTCAATTTCCTCTTCCCCCTCTTCTGATGTTCCTGAATTTCTGTTAGATTTCCAGGATGTATTTGATGAGCCCAAGTCAAGTTCCCTTCCTCCACATAGAGACTGTGATTGTGCTATTGACTTGATTCCTGGCTGTAAGTTCCCTAAGGGCTGACTTTTCAACCTGTCTGTGCCAGAGCATGCCGCCATGCGGAGCTATGTTAAGGAATCTTTAGAGAAGGGGCATATTCGGCCGTCTTCGTCACCATTGGGAGCGGGATTCTTTTTTGTTGCCAAGAAGGATGGCTCCTTAAGACCCTGTATTGATTATCGCCTTCTTAATAAGATCACGGTCAAATTCCAATACCCTTTACCTTTGCTCTTTGATTTGTTTGCTAGGATTAAGGGGGCTAGTTGGTTTACCAAGATTGACCTTCGAGGGGCATATAATCTTGTTCGTATTAAACAGGGTGACGAATGGAAGACTGCATTTAATACGCCCGAAGGCCATTTTGAATACCTTGTGATGCCATTTGGGCTCTCTAATGCTCCATCTGTGTTCCAGTCTTTCATGCATGATATTTTCCGCAATTATCTTGACAAATTCTTGATTGTGTATTTGGATGATATTTTGATTTTTTCCGATGATTGGGAGTCTCATGTGAAGCAGGTCAGGATGGTATTCCAGATCCTTCGTGATAATGCTCTATTTGTGAAGGGGTCTAAGTGCCTATTTGGAGTTCAGAAGGTCTCTTTTTTGGGGTTTATTTTTTCTCCTTCGTCTATAGAAATGGATCCTGTTAGGGTACAAGCCATTCATGACTGGATTCAACCCACATCTGTGAAGAGCCTTCAGAAATTTTTGGGCTTTGCTAATTTTTATCGCCGTTTCATTGCCAACTTCTCTAGTGTGGTTAAACCCCTGACCGATTTGACGAAGAAAGGCGCTGATGTGACTAATTGGTCCTCTGAGGCTGTTGAGGCCTTTCAGGAGCTTAAACACCGATTTACTTCTGCCCCTGTGTTGCGTCAACCGGATGTTTCTCTTCCTTTTCAGGTTGAGGTTGACGCTTCTGAGATTGGGACAGGGGCCGTTTTGTCACAGAGGAATTCTGATGGTTCCTTGATGAAGCCATGTGCCTTCTTTTCCCGAAAGTTTTTGCCTGCGGAACGCAATTATGATGTCGGCAATCGGGAGTTATTGGCTATGAAGTGGGCATTTGAGGAGTGGCGACATTGGCTTGAGGGAGCCAAGCACCGCATTGTGGTCTTGACCGATCATAAGAATTTGATTTACCTTGAGTCGGCCAAGCGGCTGAACCCTAAACAGGCTCGGTGGTCCCTGTTTTTCTCCCGTTTCGATTTTGTGGTCTCCCATCTTCCAGGATCTAAGAATGTTAAGGCGGATGCCCTCTCTAGGAGTTTTTTGCCGGATACTCCTGGAGTCCTTGAGCTGGTTGGCATTCTTAAGGAAGGGGTGATTCTTTCTGCCATCTCCCCTGATTTGCGGCGAGTGCTTCAGGAATTTCAGGCTGATAGGCCTGACCGCTGTCCTGTGGGGAAGCTGTTTGTTCCTGATAGATGGATGAGTAAGGTGATTTCTGAGGTGCATTGTTCAGTGTTGGCTGGTCATCCTGGGATTTTTGGTACCAGAGATTTGGTTGCTAGGTCCTTTTGGTGGCCTTCCTTGTCGCGCGATGTCCGTGCTTTTGTGCAGTCCTGTGGGACTTGCGCCCGAGCCAAGCCTTGCTGTTCCCGCGCTAGTGGGTTGCTTTTGCCTTTGCCCGTCCCGGAAAGGCCTTGGGCGCATATTTCCATGGATTTTATTTCGGATCTTCCTGTGTCCCAGAGGATGTCTGTTATCTGGGTGGTTTGTGACCGGTTCTCTAAAATGGTCCATTTGGTACCTTTGCCTAAATTGCCTTCCTCCTCTGATTTGGTTCCATTGTTTTTTCAGCATGTGGTTCGTTTGCATGGCATTCCGGAGAATATTGTGTCTGACAGAGGTTCCCAGTTTGTTTCCAGGTTTTGGCGGGCCTTTTGTGCTAGGATGGGTATTGATTTGTCTTTTTCTTCGGCGTTCCATCCTCAGACCAATGGCCAAACAGAGCGAACTAATCAGACCTTGGAAACCTATTTGAGATGCTTTGTGTCTGCTGATCAGGATGATTGGGTGACTTTCTTGCCGTTGGCCGAGTTTGCCCTTAATAATCGGGCCAGTTCGGCTACTTTGGTTTCGCCTTTCTTTTGTAATTTTGGTTTCCATCCTCGTTTTTCTTCAGGGCAGGTTGAGCCTTCTGATAGTCCTGGTGTTGATTCTGTGATGGACAGGTTACAGCAGATTTGGACTCATGAGGTAGACAATTTGACGTTGTCCCAGGAAAAGGCTCAGCGTTTTGCTAACCGCCGTCGGTGTGTTGGTCCTCGGCATCATGTGGGGGATTTGGTTTGGTTGTCCTCTCGTCATGTTCCTATGAAGGTTTCTTCCCCTAAGTTCAAGCCTCGGTTTATTGGTCCTTATAAGATTTCTGAGATTATCAATCCTGTGTCTTTTCGTTTGGCCCTTCCAGCCTCTTTTGCCATCCACAATGTTTTCCATAAATCTTTGTTGCGGAGATATGTGGAGCCCGTTGTTCCATCTGTTGATCCTCCTGCCCCGGTGTTGGTTGAGGGGGAGTTGGAATATGTGGTTGAGAAAATTTTGGATTCTCGTTTTTCGAGGCGGAAGCTTCAGTATCTTGTCAAGTGGAAGGGTTATGGCCAGGAGGATAATTCTTGGGTTGTTGCCTCCGATGTTCATGCCGCCGATTTGGTTCGTGCTTTTCTTTTGGCTCATCCTGATTGGCCTGGGGGCTTTAGTGAGGGTTCGGTGACCCCTCCTTAAGGGGGGGGTACTGTTGTGAATTCCGCTCTTGGGCTCCCTCCGGTGGTTGTAAGTAGCATTTTTGTGAGTTCTGCTCTTTGGCTCCCTCCTGTGGTTTTGAGTGGTATGGCTGCTTCTTGGATTTAGCTTCAGCAGCTGTTTTCACTGATCGTCTTTCTGGCTCGGCTATATTAGTCTGGCCTTATCCCTCACTCAATGCCAGTTGTCAATTGTTCCTGCCTGGAGTCATTGCTCTTAGGACTTTCCTGACACTCTGACCTGTTCATCAAAGCTAAGTCCTTGCTTGTCCTTTTGCGGTTCTCTTGTTGTGGACTTTGTTGTTCAGCACTTTCTTTGTTTTTGTTCATTTGTCCAGCTTTTCAGTATGGATCTATTCAGCTAAGCTGGAAGCTCTGGGCTGCAGAGTTTGCCCTCCACACCTTTAGTCAGGTGTGGAGATTTTTGCATTTCTCTGCGGTGGACTTTTTCTAGTTTTTATTACTGACCGCACAGCGTTCTGTCCTGTACTATTTTCTATCTAGCTAGAAGTGGCCTCCTGTGCTAAATCTTGTTTCATACTACGTATGTAATTTCCTTCTCCTCTCACAGTCACTATTTGTGGGGGCTATCTATCCTTTGGGGATTTTCTCTGAGTATGCAAACTCGGCTTCAGGAAAATGGCCGCCGCGATCTCTTCTGTGCACGCGCGGCATCCCGCGGCCATTTTCCTGAAGCCCCATGCAGCAGAGCACTCCATCTGCGCACGCGCGGCCCCAGGAAGATGGCCGCCCCCACCGAAGACAGTAATAGCGCAGATCCTGGCACTGTTTCTTCACGTGCGCGCAAGTGGATTCGGCACTGGGACATGCGCACACCACTACGCCACCAACGTAAAGCTGGGGAAGAAACAGCGCTGTGACCACGCCCACCCGACCTGACCAGCCTGATTTGACCACGCCTACCCGACCTGACCAGCCTGATTGACAGGCGAAAACGGCGACTTTGGTAATGTATTTCGCAGCATAGGTGGGGAATCAGGGTACACTACATACACTATTGTAACGCACAGCGCAGGCCCTATTTAACAGTATTTTTTTCTCAATCTGCAAAAAACGGGGTGACAGGTTCCCTTTGAAAACATACTGTATATGAAAATATTATTGTGCAGCCATCATCAACTGCCGTGACATAGCACTTGTCAATTTTGGCTGAGGATTATCTTTAGAGCGTGAACATAGATGAGATTTCATAGAATGATCCACAATTTTGGCACTGTAAAAATGAAGCAAATTTGCCATAAAGTAAATATTCAGGAACATGAACCCTAAACTAGATGATGGGTCCACGTACCTTGCCTTAGCTCCTGAATCTGCCCTAAGTTTGTACCCCACCCAGTTAAGAGGGGAGTAGTGTACAGTAATACACCAACCAGACTAAAGGTACCTTCACACTGAGCAACTTTACAACGAGAATGACAACGATCCATGACGTTGCAGCGTCCTGGATAGCGATCTCATTGTGTTTGACACGCAGCAGCGATCAGGATCCCGCTGTGACATCGCTGGTCGTAGCTAGAAGTCCAGAACTTTATTTGGTCGTCAGGTCGGCGTGATTCGTCATGTTTGACAGCAAAAGCAACGATGCCAGCAATGTTTTTACATGGAGCTAACAACCAGCGAGAACGATAAGTACGTCACTGGATCGCATCTGCATCGTTCTGGTGTTGCCGTGTTTGACGTCTCTACAGCGACGCTGCAGCGATCGGCTCGTTATCTATATCGCTGCAGCGTCGCTGAGTGTGACGGTACCTTAACAACGTAATACAAACAGGGATAAAGGAAAATACCAATTATACAAATATACTCACACAAACAATAGAGGTATACACTGCGCAGTGGGGGTTAGGGAAAATGCAAAGTAGGAGAAGAAAGGGATTAGCACAAACCCAAAACCTCACAACAGTCTCACATAAATCCTCCAAACGCCTTCTCAAACAACAACCACAAATCACCATCTCCAACCATGCAGCATAAGCTATCTGACAATGAGTGCTTGCCAGGGCTCAGATTATATAGGAGATGGGAGTGGTTAACAGTGAACAACTGAAAGCGTTAATGCAGGAAAGCTTCCAAGTGCTCTCAACTGAACAGATTAACCGCTGCACTGCTAAAAGAAACCTGCACCATTTAATATGAAGGTGAAGTGCTTCTAATTAGTGCAGGAGTATGAGAAATCAGACGTTGCAATCCTCTGTCTCCTCTCTGTCGCGGTAAACCCGTGACAGTACCCCCCTTCTACAAGGGACCTCCTGAACCTTAGATCCGGGTTTATCAGAGTGTGCCAAGTGAAAAGAAACGTATCAACCTGGCTGCATTGACGTCAGGCGCTAATACCCACATCATCTCTTCAGGACAGTAACCCTTACAGTGTACCAGATACTGAAGTGATGAACTAAGCAAGAATCAACCATGTTAGCTATATGAAATTTCAAATTTCCATCCACAATAACAGGAGATGGCAGTAGCGGTGATGGTACAGAGGACACAATGTATTTTTTGAGTAGAGATCGATTAAATACATTATGAATCCTAAAGGTGGGCGGCAAAGCAAGGTGGAATGCTACGGAATTGATGAGGGCCACAATCTTATAAGGACCGATGAACCTGGAACCCAGTTTCCAAGAGGGACCTTCAACTTAATGTTTCTAGAGGACAACCACACCAAGTCACCAACACACAGGTCTGGACACCCCAAACGTATCCAATCAGCTGCACTATTATATTTGACTGAATCATAATGTTTTATAAGTATTCTCAGATGGAGATTCACAGATACAAAGTTTATCTAATGGATAGACAGAAGGGGCCTCCCTTGAGCCTCCACAACCTCTTTCTCAAGATCTCAGCATATAAACGCAATAACCACTCCTTTTTGTAGTATAGGAACCTGTTCACGATAATCTCCACTTCCAGTAAAACAGCGAGATTAGACATCTGCCTTAATATTATTGTTCCCCGGCATATATATAACAAAAAAGTTAAACCTGGTGAAGAACAATGCCCATCTTGCCTGTCTAGGCGTTAGACATTTCTCAGACTCTAGATATACAAGATTCTTATGATCCGTGATTACCATAACCAGAAGAACTAACCCCTCCAGAAAATAGCGCCACTCTTCAATGGCCCACTTGATTGCCAAAAGTTCCCTGTTACCAATGTCATAACTTTTTTCTGCAGATGACAGTTTTTTAGAAAAGTATGCACATGGACACCATTTACTACGAGACGCACCTTGCGACAATACAGCCTCCACCCCACTTTATACGCATCAACCTTTACAATAAATGGCTGAGTGACATCAGGCTGTTTGAGAATCAGCATAGATAAAAAACACTCCTTCAAGATATCAAATGCGTCCTTGGCTGGACTGAACCATTTGGAAAAGTCTGTCCCTTTCCTGGCCATATCTGTCAGTAGTTTACCGAAAAGTTTTTGACGAACTTACGGTTGTAATTGGTGAAACCCCAAAAACCTTTGTAACGCCTTCAAATCCTCAGGACAATCCGAGTTCCGTATCACCCAGACTTTTGCAAGATCCATGCGAAAACCAGTGGATGAAAAACATATCCTAGAAAAGAGATCTCTTCAAATGAGAACATACATTTCTCTGGTTTGACAAATAATTTATTGTTTCTGAGTATCTGTAATACCTGCCTGGCATGTACCTGATATGACTCAAGGTCAGGTGAATAAATTAATATGTCATCAAGATAGAACACAACAAATCTACCTACCAGGTGACTAAAGATGTCATTTACCAAGTGCTGAACGACGGCGGGAGCATTAATCAACCCAAATGGCATCACAAGGTTCTCATAGTGTCCCTCAGGTGTATTGATGGCTGTTTTGAACTCATCCCCCTCTTTAATACGAATGAGGTTATAAGCCCCCTTGAGATATAGTTTAGAAAACCATTTTGCTCCTACGATCTGATTAAAGAAGATGAGAGAGAGCAGATACGGATCCCAGACCATGATCTGATTGAATTCACAGAAATCTAGGCAGAGGCGTAACCCTCCTTCTTTCTTCTTTACAAAGAAAAGCCCTGCAGCAATGGGGGATGGGAATGGTCTGATATGATCCCGTGCCCAACTATCTGTGATATGGTCCTTCAAGGCCTGCCTCTCTGCATCAGAGATACTATATAGTCTGCTTTTAGGCAGCTTGGCCCCAGGAACAAGATTAATGGCGTAGTTATAAGAAGGGCAGGCACGGTACCGCATAGGGAATGTGCCTCGGCCTGCGGAGCCCCTTATGGAAAAAGCTAATAGGAAACACCATGCAGTGCCTATTCCCCCTCACACTACTCCCCAAGGGGATGCACTAATTGGGACGCCCAGCTGACCAACGGGAAGAGAGAGGACGGGGCGTCCGGCCACACCCAAAAGGGTTAAATCCAGGTGCTGGGGGGGTCAGTTCCTTCCTCTTTCTCCCTGGCTGACCCTCTGGAAGCAATTGTCCTGGAGATCCTTGCTGCCATGTCTGACCCTATGATTGAGGCCATACAGCAGAGAGCTGCACAGGAAGGTGAGCAATGGTTGCGTTCCCTTATTTCTGGCCTGGGTGCTCACCTTCTTGTGCCCTCTCGCGTCCCCCCATCATCCCCCAGGGCTCCGTCCCCTCCTATCCGCTCTCCTGGAGCTCTCTCGGGCAGCGTCTCCAGGACTACAGCTGCCCCCTCTCCTGGACTGCCAGCATCTCCTCCCCCGCCCGCGGACCCACCTCTGTCCACTGCCGGTGCGGCGGGCTGTTCCTCCTTGCTCCACCAGGGCGTCTGTCCTCTGCCACCGGCGCTCCCCATGCGGCTGCAGCGTTGCCCCCTGGTAGACGCTCGAGGCGTTCCTCACGCCCTCCCGAGCGTCTGCATGTTGGCGGGGAGCCAGCGCTTCCAAGCCGCCATTCTTTCAGCCACCCCGTGCACAGCCCCATCCTCGCCGAGCGCCGCTGCCTGCCGCGAGGTGCCATGCCATCGGGCCCGTCCACGCTGCGCCCCTCCTCCCACAAACATGCAGGCCCCGGTCACTTCCAGTCCTTGGCTTGCACACCGGGGCCCAGCACGTGTGGAAGAATCCCTGCACACCTCAAAGATGCAGGCCCGCCCCATCACCCAGAGCGCACCGTGGATATATGGTCGCTATTGTCAGAAGACCAACAATCCGTAGATAAGGAGTGGAGGCCAGGATACGAAAGAAACAGATCTAAGATCGCCCAAACCATGAAAAACTGGCTTCAGGCCTTTGCAGTCTTAGGCTGCATCATGGGTCAAAAACACCCGGAACGCTGTTCTGAGCTCTTCATATACCAGGATCTAGTATATAACTCATATAAGTCTCACTGCAGTACAGCGTGGAGGCGGTACGACGAAGAATTCCGCAGGCGGCTTGCCATGCAACTCGACCTAGGCTGGGGCGTTAAAGCGATGGACTCTTGGTTGCGTCTTATGCTATCCCAAAAACAACCCCCCTTTTCGTCGTCGGCCACTAATTACCCAGCCACCGCAGGCCAAAATTCAGTGGTCGTACGGAGACCAGGGGCCTGCTTGCTGTATAACGATGGGTACTGCCGCTTCCACAGTTCCTGTAGATACAAACACGACTGCTCCACCTGCGATGGTGGACACCCCGCAGCGAGATGTACGCACCAAGCACCTGCAAGGCATAACCCCAGTGAACGTTACAGCAATGGGCCCTTGGCTAAGCCTGTACCCCAATAAATAGGCTGCGCAGCAACTCGATCACGGTTTCAAATTCGGTTTCTTTATCCCCTTTAACTTTAGTCGCAAAACAAAATCGGCAGATAATCTTAAATCCGCTCACAAATTCCCTGAGATCTTACGTAAAAAAAATTCAAAAAGAGATAGAACTAGGCAGGATGGCGGGCCCATTTACTTTGCTGCCATTCAGGAATTTAAGAATCTCACACCTGGGCATCATCCCTAAAAAAGAACCAGGAAAATATCGGTTAATCCATCACCTCTCATACCCTAAAGGCGATTCAGTTAACGACGCAATACTCCCAGAAGAAGCATCAGTAGCCTACGCTTCATTTGACAGGGCAGTCGAGCTCGTGCGGACTGCCGGGCCCGGTGCCCTGCTGGCAAAATCAGACATAGACTCAGCATTTCGCCTATTGCCCGTTCACCCCAAGTGCTTCCACCTGTTAGGTTGTAAGGTGCCTACCGATGGGCTGCTCCATCTCCTGTCACTATTTAGAGCTTTTCAGCACTTTTCTTGACTGGGTAGTGCGTTACGAAACCGGCAGCAATTCGACGGTTCATTACCTAGACGATTTCTTGTTCGTCGGGCTCTGCTATTTCCTCCTCCAAAAATTTACATTTCTAGCCAGTCATTTCGGTGTGCCTCTCTCAACAGAAAAAACGGTCGGCCCGTGTAATGTGCTGCCTTTCCTTGGCATAGAGATGGACACCAATGCAATGGTTTTTAGATTGCCAGAGGATAAATTGCAGAAAACTCTGCAAATGGTTGAGGATTTCTGTGTGGTTAAAAAAGTCACCCTCCAACAGATGCAGTCCCTGCTAGGTTTGCTCAATTTTGCGTAGTGCCAGTGGGCAGAACCTTTTCACGCCGACTATCGCTGGTGACAAAGGGCATCTCCCAGCCAGGCCATAGAATTAGGCTTACTCGCACACTGAAGGAAGACTTGCTAGTCTGGAGAACATTACTAAATTCCTACAATGGCCATACTTGCCTTATGTCTCAAGAAACGCTAAGTAAAGAGCTAGGACTAGCAGCGGGAGGAAATCTCAGAGATGGGTTTGTGGCAATCTACCAAGACCAATGGTGCAAAGCAAGCTGGCCAGCTTTGTGGGCCTCTGCCGATTGGGGCCACGACCCAGCCCTGCTAGAAGTTTTTGCGATCGTAGCTGCAGTAGAGCTCTGGGGCGCATGGCTAGAGAACAGAAACATAAAATTCTCAACAAAACACCCCGGCACAGCAAAGAGCTTGAACAGCATGTCTTCTGCATCCCCACCTTTACTCCCTCTTCTGCGCGGCCTAGCGCTGCTATGCTTAAAACACAACATCTGGTGTCGTGCCACAGTTACGTCGGTTGATGATAACCTTGTTAACGCTGTTATTTTCCGATTGGCAGGCCTTCAAACCTCTCCTTCTGACTGGGCAACCATCGGGTGTCCAGTGTCCAACACTCCTTTTGGACACGGTAGCCAATCAATGATGCCACTGATCCATGCATCATTTACGCCGGCTGCGTGGCAGGTTTACGGTAAGGCGTGGGACGAGTGGTGCTCATTAATTCACGGAAGACCAGTCCATAGCTGCGATCGGGTGAGATGCGAGGAGCTGGTTGATCTTTTGAACTTGCTCAGGCAAAGAGGCATGTCGGGAAGCGCAGCGTCATCTTTCGGGAATAGCCTTTTTCTTCCAGCTATTGAGGAGGGCGGACGTGATGAAGTATTTTTTCATCAGATAAGCCGTTAAAGGCTGGAAAAGGCTCCAACCTAGTCAGGAGTGTCGTCGTCCTATTTCTTTGAGTTTACTGCACGATATTATCACGATTTCCCCGTCGGTATGCACTTCCCAATACGAGTCAGTCCTAGTGTCAGCCGCATTTGCCATTGCCTTTTTCGGAGCGCTTCGGATTAGCGAGCTGGTACTGCGTTCAAAAACCTCATCAGAGGGCGGACTAATCAACAAAGACCTCGTCATATGTAACGATGCACTGAGCATTAGGGTGCGTAAATCCAAATGCGACCCGCCAGGAGAGGGACGTAGGTCCTTGTTAAGTCATCGGATGGCCCCGTATGCCCACTTAACGCAGTAAAAAGATACACGGCAACGAAATGCGTGGGTAGATTCTTTCTGTCACACGCAGACGGCTCCCCCCTTACCAAATACCAGTTCCACACAATTTTTAATCGGTGTCTTGAAGCCATTAGTGTTGATCCATCGGAATACGGAACACATTCTTTCCGTATAGGGCTGCCACCGAGGCGGCTAAAGCTGGGATCCCTGAGGCTGAAGTGCAGCGATTGGGTTGATGGAAATCCACATGCTTTGCCAGATACATAAGACCTGACTTGCTTAAGTAAAAAATCTTGTCTTTTCCAGGCGCCCCAAACCTGCAGTTTGGGTGGTTGGACATTCATACATCTACTGGGCAAAGAAACAGGCCGAACATTGGCCCGGTGGTGCAAATCTAGGCTTCAGGAATGTAGATGTCAACTGGAGAGGGATAAGAGGCCTACAGTGGCAAAAAATCTTCCCAGAAATCGTTGACACGCTAAGAGGGCCAAAGGGCCCGTGATACTAGTCTTGCATGCCGGCGGCAATGATCTGGGAAAACAGAGATGTACTGAGCTCAGTTCAACAATGACAGCTGATATCGAGCGTTTCTTCCACCTGTTACCTGATATGATATTGGTGTGGTCAGAGATGGTGCCACGAGTGGTCTGGCACGGGGCTAAGGACCCAAGAGGTTTAGAACGATCAAGGAAAAAGGTCAACCTGAGAGTGGCAAGATTTGTAAAAGAAAAATTTGGCATCGTAGTTCGCCACTACCAACCGGAAGGCGACAAATCAGGACTGCTGAGGCCCGACGGCATTCATCTCACGGACATTGGGCTCGATATATTTTTGTCAGGTCTACAAGATGGAATCGAATAGGCCCTAACGCTGATGGGTGGGGGTCGGAGTCACGTGTAGGTAGTACACATGATCCTCCGTGGCGGAAGTGGAGGGAGGGGTGAAGCTTCGTAGCCGCTCATTGGCTGGCCGCCTGTCGGTCACAGACTGGGCCCACGGCTTTGAGCCCGTTGCGAAATGTAATTTGCCCCTCCCTGCTTATCTAATTAATAAACTGTGACCAACTAGTTCAACCCATCTGAGCCTGTTCGTGTTGTCTTTTCGGGATTGGTGGTAGGGGGGAAGGCACTAGTTACGACACATGGGTCTCCGCAGTCTGGCAGGCACGGTACCGCATCGGGAATGTGCCTCGGACTGCGGAGCCCCTTATGGAAAAAGCTAATAGGAAACACCGTGCAGGGCTTATTCCCCCCTCACACTACTCCCCCAGGTGATGCACTAATTGGGACGCCCAGCTGACCAACGGGAAGAGAGGAAGGGGCATCCGGCCACACCCACAAGGGTTAAATCCAGGTGTCGGGGTCAGTTCCTTCCTCTTTCTCCCCGACTGACCCTCTGGAAGCAATTGTCCCACCCTCCCTCCCCTACATATTTACTAATGTTTTTGTGACGTTTAAAAAATGTTTTTAATACTTGAACCTTAAAGCTGACGATACTAATACTGTTATTTTTAAGTCACAGCGGAAGTGGAAGGAGGGTGAAGCTTCGTAGCCGCTCATCGGCTGGCCGCCTGTCGATCGCAGACTGGGCCCACGGCTGTGAGCCCGTTGCGAAATGTAATTTGCCCCTCCCTGCTTATCAAATGAATAAACTGTGGCCGACTAGTTCAACCCATCTGAGCCTGTTCGTGTTGTCTTTTCGGGATTGGTGGTAGGGGGAAGGCACTATTTACGACACACGGGTCTCTGCAGTCTGATGGAGAGGAAGTTCTTAGCACCCCTGCTCTGAAAACACATACCCAAAGACAGACAGGTATTTAGACACAGACTGGTTATCCACCCTAGCTAGCCGGGTGCTCAAACAGTGTCCTTGACAATACTCGCTCCACTTTACCACCTCCCGAGTCTGCCAATCTGCCACAAGGTTGTGCAGCTTGAGCCATGGTAGTCCAAGAACCACAGGAGAGGGCAGATCCTCTAGCACATAACAGTCAATACCTTCTGAGTGCATGGCCCTTACCTGTAGATGTAACCCTCAAACAAGTTGAGTAAAATATCCCTGTATCAAGGGTGCGGAGTCGATGATGATTATGGGTATATGTCTGGACAGTGTATGTACTTTGAGGCCCCTGACATGGACGAACCTAGCGTCGATCAAATTAAACCCTGCCCAGAAAGGTACAAACAACTACCTTATTTTTGTCCAGATGGATTTCAGCAGGTAGAAAAAATTGTAGCAGTGACTCGCAGGCATCGACGTAGAAGAACGATGGACCCAATGCTCATAGAAGGGTGGAATAGGTATGTATATCGAGCTAGTGCAGGGCACTGGCTCGGGATTCTGGGGATACCAATACACATCACAGAGCACTGTGACGCTGATGGGAGGGGGGTGGTATGCAAATGAAGACCAGAAGTAGAGTTTTCTTCCAGGCTATGCACGCCCCGGAACGAGGAAGAAATCATTAGCATAAAGAAATAAAAGACGATTTCTCAACCGGTATGAGTAGTTTAGTCATTCTATCATCTGTATGCCCATATTAATAGGTTAAAAATTTCCCAGTGGGTGACAGATTCCCTTTAAAACTAGTTGCTGGTGGTGCTGGACAGCAACTTTGCTGGATTTATTGTGTAAATTGTTTGCTTTCTTTGCCTGATAAGTTCTGGCCTTAGCACTTCCTCCTTGACAAATTATTAAAGGGAACCTGTCAGTCCCAAAATCGAAGATGAGCTAAGCTCACCGGCATCAGGGGCTTATCTACAGCATTCTGGAATGCTGTAGATAAGCCACTGATGTATGCTGAAAGATGAGAAAAAGAGGTAAGATTAGACTCATCCAGGGGCAGTCCCGCTGCGGTCTGGTCCGATAAGCTTCGTGGTCCGGCGCCTCCCATCTTCATACGATGACGTCCTCTTCTTGTATTCATGCTGCGGCAGTGCGCAGGCGCCGAGAAAGGTCAGAGAGGCCCACCACCTGCGCACTGCAGTACTTTGCTCTGCCCTCAACAGGGCAAACAAAGTATGCCTGCGCCGGACCACCCCCCAGGTGAGTATAATCTAACCTCTTTTTCTCATCTTTCAGGATACATCGGGGGCTTATCTACAGCATTCCAGAGTGCTGTATATAAGCCCCTGATGCTGGTGGGCTTAGCTCATCTTCGATTTTGGGGGTGACAGGTTCCCTATCAGCTTCCAGCATTTTGGATTGCTTTTCACAAAGTCTCTGTTTTACACCTAAATCATCCATGTTTATCTGTGTACTGAACTTTGACTGGTTCCAGCTACATCACAAACTATTGCTGCTTATCTGCATACTGAGTTTGCATTGCTTCTGACCAGGTCTCTTCCTGATGCTGCAAACTGTTCCCCTTTAGCTTAGATTGCTTCTGACTATGACTGCCTCATGCTACAAATGCTCGCAAACGTCATCCTTCCAGGCTGCTTTAGTCACTGGACACCAAACCTGCTTCCAGACCTTGACATTTTCGAGTATAATATGCTGCTTAGAAAATGACATGTGTTCATTAATATTTAATTCTAGCAGATATTAAATTATGAGCAAAATGAAAGAAATTGGAGACTTTTAAGACTGCAATGTTCTTTTCCTTCCTTTTGTATAATTACTTGCAGTTCATATATTGTATTAAAGAAAAATATATAATTAATAAAGATTAATTGGAACAATTATCTGCTAAACAGAGACTCTCAGAATTAGGGCTCATACTCAGATGAGTCTCGCACGGCAATACCCGGCACTCAGGAGCGGAGCGTGCAGCTGCATGTATTCCAATGCAGCCGCAAGCTCAGCTCCTGAGTGCCGAGTATTGCCGTGCGAGAGTCATCCGAGTTTCGCGCAAGTGAGTATGAGCCCTTAGGCCGGGATCACACATGCGAGAAATACGGCCGAGTCCCGCATGGTAATACCCAGCATTGCCGCCGTCACTCAGGAGCAGAGCGTGCGGCTGCATAGCAATACATGCAGCCGCACGCTCCGCTCCTGAGTGACAGCGGCAATGCCGGGTATTAACATGCAAGACTCGGCCGTATTTCTTGCATGTGTGATCCCGGCCTTAGGGTATTAAAAACCTGGCATACAACATGACCAAATACTATTCAATGTTTTATCAGATAGCACTCAAACCAATATTACCCAATGGGATAGTGCAGATCTGCGATTATTTTCTTATGCCGATTCGGCATGAAAGAACTATTGCAGCATGCTGTGAGTGCATACGATAATCAGATCACGCGTAACCATACAAGTCTATGGGTGAGCGTGCATGTGTAACATTCGACTGCACTTGGATGTCATCCCAGAGAAAGTGGAGAAATTACGTTCTCCATCTTCTCTGCACCTGTGATGGGATTCTCTCATTTTCACACTGATTTTATGGTTTGAGAAAGGACCACTATACACAAACCAGCCATGGCTGTCCTTAACCCCTTTACCCCCAAGGGTGGTTTGCACGTTAATGACCGGGCCAATTTTTACAATTCTGACCACTGTCCCTTTATGAGGTTATAACTCTGGAACGCTTCAACGGATCCCGGTGAATCTGATACTGTTTTCTCGTGACATATTGTACTTCATGACAATGGTAAAAATTATTTGATAGTACCTGCGTTTATTTGTGAAAAAAACGGAAATTTGGCGAAAATTATGAAAATTTCGCAATTTTCCAACTTTGAATTTTTATGCAATTAAATCACAGAGATATGTCACACAAAATACTTAATAAGTAACATTTCCCACATGTCTACTTTACATCAGCACAATTTTGGAACCAAATTTTTTTTTTGTTAGGGAGTTATAAGGGTGAAAAGTTGACCAGCAATTTCTCATTTCTACAACACCATTTTTTTTAGGGACCACATCTCATTTGAAGTCATTTTGAGGGGTCTATATGATAGAAAATACCCAAGTGTGACACCATTCTAAAAACTACACCCCTCAAGGTGCTCAAAACCACATTCAAGAAGTTTATTAACCCTTCTGGTGCTTCACAGGAATTTTTTGAATGTTTAAATAAAAATGAACATTTAACTTTTATTCACAAAAAATTTAATTCAGCTCCAATTTATTTTACCAAGGGTAACAGGAGAAAATGGACCCCAAACATTGTTGTACAATTTGTCCTGAGTACGCCAATACCCCACATGTGGGGGTAAACCACTGTATGGGTGCATGGTACAGCTCGGAAGCGAAGGAGCGCCATTTGACTTTTCAATGCAAAATTGACTGGAATTGAGATGGGACGCCATGTTTCGTTTGGAGAGCCCCTGATGTGCCTAAACATTGAAACCCCCCACAAGTGACACCATTTTGGAAAGTAGACCCCATAAGGAACTTATCTAGAGGTGTGGTGAGCACTTTGACCCACCAAGTGCTTCACAGAAGTTTATAATGTAGAACCGTAAAAATAAAAAATCATATTTTTTCACAAAAATTATATTTTCGCCCCCAATTTTTTATTTTTCCAAGGGTAAGAGAAGAAATTGGACCCCAAAAGTTGTTGTACAATCTGTCCTGAGTACGCTGATACCCCATATGTGGGGGTAAACCACTGTTTGGGCGGATGGGAGAGCTCAGAAGGGAAGGAGCGCCGTTTGACTTTTCAATGCAAAATTGACAGGAATTGAGATGGGACGCCATGTTGCGTTTGGAGAGCCACTGATGTGCCTAAACATTGAAACCCCCCACAAGTGACACCATTTTGGAAAGTAGACCCCCTAAGGAACTTATCTAGAGGTGTGGTGAGCACTTTGACCCACCCAGTACTTCACA
Organism: Ranitomeya imitator; assembly: GCF_032444005.1. Taxonomy (NCBI): domain Eukaryota; kingdom Metazoa; phylum Chordata; class Amphibia; order Anura; family Dendrobatidae; genus Ranitomeya; species Ranitomeya imitator. Next base: position 527,095,986 of record NC_091286.1, read on the forward strand.
GAAGTTTATAATGCAGAACCGTAAAAATAAAAAATCATATTTTTTCACACAAATTATCTTTTCGCCCCCAATTTTTTATTTTTCCAAGGGTAAGAGAAGAAATTGGACCCCAAAAGTTGTTGTACAATTTGTCCTGAGTACGCTGATACCCCATATGTGGGGGTAAACCACTGTTTGGGCGGATGGGAGAGCTCGGAAAGGAAGGAGCGCCGTTTGACTTTTCAATGCAAAATTGACAGGAATTGAGATGAGACGCCATGTTGCGTTTGCAGAGCGCCTAATGTACCTAAATAGTAGAAACTCCTCACAAGTGAAACCATTTTGGAAAGTAGACCCCCTAAGGAACTTATCTAGATGTGTGGTGAGCGCTTTGACCCACCAAGGGCTTCACAGAAGTTTATAATGGAGAGCCGTAAAAATAAAACAAAAATTTTTTCCCACAAAAATTATTTTTTAGCCCCCAGTTTTGTATTTTCCCGAGGGTAGCAGGAGAAATTGGACCCCAAAATTTGTTGTCCAATTTGTCCTGAGTGGGCTGATGTCCCATATGTGGGGGGGGAACCACTGTTTGGGCGCATGGGAGGGCTCGGAAGGGAAGGAGCTCCATTTGGAATGCAGACTTAGATGGAATGGTCTGCAGGTGTCACATTGCATTTGCAGAGCCCCTAATGTACCTAAACAGTAGAAACCCCCCACAAGTGACACCATTTTGGAAACTAGACCCCCTAAGGAACTCATCTAGATGTGTTGTGAGAGCTTTGAACCCCCAAGTGTTTCACTACAGTTTGTAACGCAGAGCTGTGAAAATGAAAAAAAATCTTTCCCCCCAAAATTATTTTTTAGCCCCCAGTTTTGTATTTTCCCGAGGGTAAGAGGAGAAATTCGACCCCAAAAGTTGTTGTCCAACTTGTCCTGAGTACGCTGATACCCCATATGTTGGGGGGAACCACCGTTTGGGCGCATGGGAGGGCTCGGAAGGGAAGGAGTGCCATTTTGAATGCAGACTTACATGGAATGGTCTGCAGGCGTCACATTGCGTTTGCAGAACCCCTAATGTACCTAAACAGTAGAAACCCCCCACAAGTGACCCCATATTGGAAACTAGACCCCCCAGGGAACTTATCTAGATGTGTTGTGAGAACTTTGAACCCCCAAGTGTTTCACTACAGTTTATAACGCAGAGCCGTAAAAATAAAAAATCTTTTTTTTCCCACAAAAATTATTTTTTAGCCCCCAGTTTTGTATTTTCCCAAGGGTAACAGGAGAGATTGGACCCCAACAATTGTTGTCCTATTTGTCCTGAGTACGCTGATACCCCATATGTTGGGGTAAACCCCTGTTTGGGCACACGGGAGAGCTCGGAAGGGAAGAAGCACTGTTTTACTTTTTCAACGCAGAATTGGCTGGAATTGAGATCGGACGCCATGTCGCTTTTGGAGAGCCCCTGATGTGCCTAAACAGTGGAAACCCCCCAATTATAACTGAAACCCTAATCCAAACACTCCCCTAACCCTAATTCCAACGGTAACCCTAACCACACCTCTAACCCTGACACACCCCTAACACCTAATCCCAACCCTATTCCCAACTGTAAATGTAATCTAAACCCTAACTGTAACTTTAGCCCCAACCCAAACTGTAGCCCTAGCCCTAACCCTAGCCCTAACCCTATCCCTAACCCTAGCCCTAACCCTAACCCTAGCCCTAGCCCTAACCCTAGCCCTAACCCTAACCCTAGCCCTAACCCTAGCCCTAGCCCTAATGGGAAAATGGAAATAAATACATTTTTTAAATTTTTCCCTAACTAAGGGGGTGATGAAGGGGGGTTTGATTTACTTTTATAGTGTTTTTTTTAGCGGATTTTTATGATTGGCAGCCGTCACACACTGAAAGACGCTTTTAATTGCAAAAAATATTTTTTGCGTTACCACATTTTGAGAGCTATAATTTTTCCATATTTTGGTCCACAGAGTCATGTGAGGTCTTGTTTTTTGCGGGACGAGTTGACGTTTTTATTGGTAAAATTTTCGGGCATGTGACATATATTGATCGCTTTTTATTCTGATTTTTGTGAGGCAGAATGACCAAAAACCAGCTATTCATGAATTTCTTTTGGGGGAGGCATTTATACCGTTCCGCGTTTGGTAAAATTGATAAAGCAGTTTTATTCTTCGGGTCAGTACGATTACAGCGACACCTCATTTATATCATTTTTTTATGTTTTAGCGCTTTTATACGATAAAAACTATTTTATAGAAAAAATAATAATTTTGGCATCGCTTTATTCTCAGGACTATAACTTTTTTATTTTTTTGCTGATGATGCTGTATGGCGGCTCGTTTTTTGCGGGACAAGATGACGCTTTCAGCGGTACCATGGTTATCTGTCCTTTTGATCGCGTGATATTCCACTTTTTGTTCGGCGGTATGATAATAAAGCGTTGGTTTTTTTGCCTCGTTTTTTTTTTTTCTTACGGTGTTTACTGAAGGGGTTAGCTAGTGGGCCAGTTTTATAGGTCGGGCCGTTACGGATGCAGCGATACTAAATATATGTACTTTTATTGTTTTTTTTATTTATTTAGATAAAGAAATGTATTTATGGGAATAATATTTTTTTTTTTCATTATTTAGGAATATTTTTTTAAATTTTTTTTTACACATTTGGAAATATTTTTTTTTAACTTTTTTACTTTGTCCCGGGGGGGACATCACAGATCAATGATCTGACAGTTTGCACAGCACTCTGTCAGATCACCGATCTGATAGCAGTGCAGGCTGCTTCACAGTGCCTGCTCTGAGCAGGCTCTGTGAAGCCACCTCCCTCCCTGCAGGACCCGGATCCGCGGCCATCTTGGACGGGGTCTGGAGCAGGCAGGGAGGGAGGTAAGACCCTCGCAGCAACGCGATCACATTGCGTTGCTGCGGGGGGCTCAGGGAAGCCCGCAGGGAGCCCCCTCCCTGCGCAATGCTTCCCTGCACCGCCGGCACATCGCGATCATCTTTGATCGCGGTGTGCCAGGGGTTAATGTGCCGGGGGCGGTCCGTGACCGCTCCTGGCACATAGTGCCGGATGTCAGCTGCGATAGGCAGCTGACACCCGGCCACGATCGGCTGCGCTCCCCCCGTGAGCGCCGCCGATCTTGCTGGATGTACTATCCCGTCCGTGGTCATAGGGGCCCACCCCACCTCGACGGGATAGTACGTCCGATGTCAGAAAGGGGTTAACTAAATTCGACAGCATCGTATATTCCATTAAGGCAGGTTTGAAGACCTGCTGCCGGTCTGTACATCACAATCCACACTTGGACTGCAAAAAAAAATGTGTGAACTGTTATGACCTTGGTTAGGAGCACCCGGCACGACCTGATAGGTAAACTCACACAGGACAAGCTCTGGGATGTGGGAGCTCTGCTGACGGCAGGCCCTAATCCTATCACACACACTAAAAATAGCCGTGGAGCGTTCCTGACTCTCCCTAGACGCCTCTTCACAGCCTAAGAGCTAGCTAGCCCTAGAGATAGAAAATAAAGCCTACCTTGCCTCAGAGAAATTCCCCAAAGGTAAAGGAAGCCCCCCACATATATTGACTGTGAGTAAAGATGAAGTCACAAACATAGAAATGAAACATATTTCAGCAAAGGGAGGCCAGACTTACTAAACAGACAGGGGATAGGAAAGGTGTTGTGAATTCTGTTGTCAAGCTCCCTCCTGTGGTCGTGAATGGTACTTCGGCTGGTTCTGTCCATGGGCTTCCTCTGGTGGTTGTGAGTGGGGCTGCGGCTTCTGAGTTTCCTTCCACAGGTGACGAGGTTAATTCGTTAGCTGACTGCTCTATTTAACTCCACTTAGATCATTGCTCCATGCCACATGTCAATGTTCCAGTATTGGTCTTGTTCACTCCTGGATGGTTCTTGTGACCTGTCTTCCCAGCAGAAGCTAAGTTCCTGCTTGTTTTTCTTTGTTTGCTGTTTTTCTGTCCAGCTTGCTATTTTGATTTTTGTCTTGCTTGCTGGAAGCTCTGGGATGCAGAGGGAGCGCCTCCGTACCGTGAGTCGGTGCGGAGGGTCTTTTTGCGCCCTCTGCGTGGTCTTTTGTAGTTTTTTGTGCTGACCGCAAAGTTGCCTTTCCTATCCTCAGTCTGTTCAGTAAGTCGGGCCTCACTTTGCTAAATCTATTTCATCTCTGTGTTTGTAATTTTCATCTTTACTCACAGTCATTATATGTGGGGGGCTGCCTTTTCCTTTGGGGAATTTCTCTGAGGCAAGGTAGGCTTTATTTTTCTATCTTCAGGGCTAGCTAGTTTCTTAGGCTGTGTCGAGTTGCATAGGGAGCGTTAGGAGCAATCCACGGCTATTTCTAGTGTGTGTGATAGGATTAGGGATTGCGGTCTGCAGAGTTCCCACGTCTCAGAGCTCGTCCTATATTATTAGTAACTATCAGGTCATTCCGTGTGCCCTTAACCACCAGGTCCATTATTGTCCTAACCACCAGGTCATAACAGTACAGGTGGCCCAAAGTACTAAATGCATCTGAATAGAGGGATAAGAGAAGTTCTGAGACCATTTTTTTTTTCTTTGCAGTGTGTTTTGTCTCTTTTTTCCCCTTTACCTCTGGGTGGTTCAGGATACAGGTGCAGATATGGACATTCAAGGTCTGTCCTCTTGTATGGCTAATCTCACTGCAAGGGTACAAAACATTCAAGATTTTGTGGTTCAGAATCCGATGTTAGAGCCTAGGATTCCTATTCCTGATTTGTTTTTTGTTTTTTAGGGATAGATCTAAGTTTCTGAATTTCAAAAATAATTGTAAATTGTTTCTTGCTTTGAAACCTCGCTCCTCAGGTGACCCTGTTCAACAAGTGAAAATCATTATTTCTTTGTTACGTGGCGACCCTCAAGACTGGGCATTTTCCCTTGCGCCAGGAGATCCGGCATTGCGTGATGTTGATGCGTTTTTTCTGGCGTTCGGATTGCTTTATGATGAACCTAATTCAGTGGATCAGGCAGAGAAAATCTTGCTGGCTCTGTGTCAGGGTCAGGATGAGGTAGAGATATATTGTCAGAAGTTTAGAAAATGGTCTGTACTCACTCAGTGGAATGAATGTGCCCTGGCAGCAATTTTCAGAAAGGGTCTCTCTGAAGCCCTTAAGGATGTCATGGTGGGATTTCCCATGCCTGCTGGTCTGAATGAGTCTATGTCTTTGGCCATTCAGATCGATCGACGCTTGCGTGAGCGTAAAGCTGTGCACCATTTGGCGGTATTATCTGAGCATAGACCTGAGCCTATGCAATGTGATAGGACTTTGACCAGAGCTGAACGGCAAGAACACAGACGTCGGAATGGGCTGTGTTTTTACTGTGGTGATTCCACTCATGCTATCTCCGATTGTCCTAAGCGCACTAAGCGTTTCGCTAGGTCTGCCACCATTGGTACGGTACAGTCGAAATTTCTTTTGTCCGTTACTCTGATTTACTCTTTGTCATCCTATTCTGTTATGGCATTTGTGGATTCAGGCGCTGCCCTGAATTTGATGGACTTGGAGTTTGCTAGGCGCTGTGGTTTTTTCTTGGAGCCCTTGCAGTATCCTATTCCATTGAGAGGAATTGATGCTATGCCTTTGGCCAAGAATAAGCCTCAGTACTGGACCCAATTGACCATGTGCATGGCTCCTGCACATCAGGAGGATATTCGCTTTTTGGTGTTGCATAATCTGCATGATGTGGTCGTTTTGGGGTTGCCATGGCTACAGGTCCATAATCCAGTATTGGATTGGAAATCTATGTCTGTGTCCAGCTAGGGTTGTCAGGGGGTACATGGTGATGTTCCATTTTTGTCTATTTCGTCATCCACCCCTTCTGAAGTCCCGGAGTTTTTGTCGGATTACCGGGATGTATTTGATGAGCCCAAATCCAGTGCCCTACCTCCTCATAGGGATTGCGATTGTGCTATCAATTTGATTCCTGGTAGTAAGTTTCCTAAGGGCCGACTGTTCAATTTATCTGTGCCAGAGCACGCCGCTATGCGGAGTTATGTAAAGGAATCCTTGGAGAAGGGTCATATTCGCCCGTCGTCGTCACCATTGGGAGCAGGGTTCTTTTTAGTGGCCAAGAAGGATGGGTCTTTGAGACCTTGTATTGATTACCGCCTTCTTAATAAGATCACAGTCAAATTTCAGTACCCTTTGCCGCTGCTGTCTGATTTATTTGCTCGGATTAAGGGGGCTAGTTGGTTCACCAAGATAGATCTTCGAGGGGCGTATAATCTTGTGCGTATTAAACAGGGCGATGAATGGAAAACAGCATTTAATACGCCCGAGGGCCATTTTGAGTACCTGGTTATGCCATTCGGGCTTTCCAATGCTCCATCAGTATTTCAGTCCTTTATGCATGACATCTTCCGAGAGTACCTGGATAAATTCCTGATTGTATATTTGGATGATATTTTGGTCTTCTCGGATGATTGGGAGTCTCACGTGAAGCAGGTCAGAATGGTGTTCCAGGTCCTTCGTGCGAATTCCATGTTTGTGAAGGGGTCAAAGTGTCTCTTTGGAGTTCAGAAGGTTTCATTTTTGGGTTTCATTTTTTCCCCTTCTACTATCGAGATGGACCCTGTTAAAGTCCAGGCCATTTATGATTGGACTCAGCCGACATCTGTGAAGAGTGTGCAAAAGTTCCTGGGCTTTGCTAATTTTTATCGTCGCTTCATCAGTAATTTTTCTAGTGTTGCTAAACCGTTGACTGATTTGACCAAGAAGGGTGCTGATGTGGTCAATTGGTCCTCTGCGGCTGTGGAAGCTTTTCAGGAGTTGAAGCGTCGTTTTTCTTCTGCCCCTGTGTTGTGCCAGCCAGATGTTTCGCTCCCGTTTCAGGTCGAGGTTGATGCTTCTGAGATAGGAGCCGGGGCTGTTTTGTCGCAGAGAAGTTCTGATGGCTCGGTGATGAAACCATGTGCCTTCTTTTCTAGAAAGTTTTCGCCTGCTGAGCGCAATTATGATATTGGCAATCGAGAGTTGTTGGCCATGAAGTGGGCATTCGAGGAGTGGCAACATTGGCTTGAAGGAGCCAAGCATCGCGTGGTGGTCTTGACGGATCACAAGAATTTGACTTATCTCGAGTCTGCCAAACAGTTGAATCCTAGACAGGCTCGTTGGTCGCTATTTTTCTCCCGTTTTGATTTTGTGGTTTCGTACCTTCCAGGCTCTAAGAATGTGAAGGCTGATGCCCTGTCAAGGAGTTTTGTGCCCGACTCTCTGGGTGTTCCTGAGCCGGCGGGTATTCTCAAAGAGGGGGTAATTTTGTCTGCCATCTCCCCTGATTTGCGGCGGGTGCTGCAAAAATTTCAGGCTGATAGACCTGACCGTTGCCCAGCGGAAAAACTGTTTGTCCCTGATAAATGGACTAGTAGAGTTATCTCTGAGGTTCATTGTTCGGTGTTGGCTGGTCATCCTGGAATCTTTGGTACCAGAGATTTGGTGGCTAGATCCTTTTGGTGGCCGTCTTTGTTGCGGGATGTGCGTTCTTTTGTGCAGTCCTGTGGGACTTGTGCTCGGGCTAAGCCCTGCTGTTCTCGTGCCAGTGGGTTGCTTTTGCCCTTGCCGGTCCCGAAGAGGCCCTGGACGCATATCTCTATGGATTTTATTTCGGATCTCCCTGTCTCTCAAAAGATGTCGGTCATTTGGGTGGTTTGTGATCGCGTCACTAAGATGGTCCATTTGGTACCCTTGTCTAAATTGCCTTCCCCCTCTGATTTGGTGCCATTGTTTTTCCAGCATGTGGTTCGTTTACATGGCATTCCGGAGAACATAGTTTCGGACAGAGGTTCCCAGTTTGTTTCGAGGTTTTGGCGAGCCTTTTGTGCTAGGATGGGCATTGATTTGTCTTTTTCCTCGGCTTTCCATCCTCAGACAAATGGCCAAACCCAACGAACTAATCAGACTTTGGAAACATATCTGAGATGCTTTGTTTCTGCTGATCAGGATGATTGGGTGTCCTTTTTGCCTTTGGCTGAGTTCGCCCTTAATAATCGGGCCAGCTCGGCTACTTTAGTTTCTCCTTTTTTCTGTAATTCTGGTTTCCATCCTCGTTTCTCTTCAGGGCAGGTTGAGCCTTCGGACTGTCCTTGTGTAGATACTGTGGTGGATAGGTTGCAGCAGATTTGGACTCATGTGGTGGACAATTTGACATTGTCCCAGGAGAAGGCTCAACGTTTCGCTAACCGCCGGCGCTGTGTGGGTCTCCGACTTCGTGTTGGGAATTTGGTTTGGTTGTCGTCTCGTTATGTTCCTATGAAGGTTTCCTCTCCTAAGTTTAAGCCTCGTTTCATTGGTCCGTATAAGATTTCTGAGGTTCTCAATCCTGTGTCGTTTCGTTTGACCCTTCCAGCTTCTTTTGCCATCCATAATGTATTCCATAGGTCGTTGTTGCGGAGATACGTGGCACCTGTGGTTCCATCCGTTGATCCTCCTGCCCCGGTGTTGGTTGAGGGGGAGTTGGAGTATGTGGTGGAGAAGATTTTGGATTCTCGTATTTCGAGACGGACACTCCAGTACCTGGTCAAGTGGAAGGGTTATGGTCAGGAAGATAATTCCTGGGTCTTTGCCTCCGATGTTCATGCTGCCGATCTGGTTCGTGCCTTTCATTTGGCTCGTCCTGGTCGGCCTGGGGGCTCTGGTGAGGGTTCGGTGACCCCTCCTCAAGGGGGGGGTACTGTTGTGAATTCTGTTATCAAGCTCCCTCCTGTGGTCGTGAATGGTACTTCGGCTGTTTCTGTCCATGGGCTTCCTCTGGTGGTTGTGAGTGGGGCTGCGGCTTCTGAGTTTCCTTCCACAGGTGACGAGGTTAATTCGTTAGCTGGCTGCTGTATTTAACTCCACTTAGATCATTGCTCCATGCCACCTGTCAATGTTCCAGTATTGGTCTTGTTCACTCCTGGATCGTTCTTGTGACCTGTCTTCCCAGCAGAAGCTAAGTTCCTGCTTGTTTTTCTTTGTTTGCTGTTTTTCTGTCCAGCTTGCTATTTTGATTTTTGTTTTGCTTGCTGGAAGCTCTGGGATGCAGAGGGAGCTGCCTTTTCCTTTGGTGAATTTCTCTGAGGCAAGGTAGGCTTTATTTTTCTATCTTCAGGGCTAGCTAGTTTCTTAGGCTGTGTTGAGTTGCATAGGGAGCAATAGGAGCAATCCACAGCTATTTCTAGTGTGTGTGATAGGATTAGGGATTGCGGTCAGCAGAGTTCCCACGTCTCAGAGCTTGTCCTATATTATTAGTAACTATCAGGTCATTCCGTGTGCCCTTAACCACCAGGTCCATTAGTGTCCTAACCACCAGGTCATAACAGAAAGGTGTCTTTGCGGTCAGCACAAAAAACTACAAAAGACCACGCAGAGTGTGCAAAAAGACCTCCGCACTGACTTACGGTGCGGAGATGACACTCTGCATCCCAGAGCTTCCAGCTAGCAAGACAAAATCATGATAACCAGCTGGACAAGGAAACAATGAACAAATAATAACTATCAGGAACTTAGCTTCTGCTGGAGAAGACAGGTCACCAGAAAGATCCAAGAGCGAACTGAATTAATGCAGGAACATTGACAGCTGGCATGGAGTAACGATCTGAGTGGAGTTAAATAGAGCAGCCAACCAAAGGACAAACCACATCACCTTTGTAAGGAACCTCAGAAGCGGCAGCTCCACTCACAGCCACCAGAGGGAGTCCATGGACAGAACTCGCCGAAGTACCATTCACGACCACAGGAGGGAGTTCGACAACAGAATTCACAACAGTACTCCCCCCTTGAGGAGGGGTCACCGAACCCTCACCAGAGCCCCCAGGCCGATCAGAATGAGCCAAATGAAAGGCACGAACCAGATCGGCAGCATTAACATCAGAGGCAAAAACCCAGGAATTATCTTCCTGACCATAACCCTTCCACTTGACCAGGTACTGGAGTTTCTGTCTCGAAACACGAGAATCCAAAATCTTCTCCACAACATACTCCAACTCCCCCTCGACCAACACCGGGGCAGGAGGATCAGCGGAGGGAACCATAGGCGCCACGTATCTCCGCAACAACGACCTATGGAACACATTATGGATGGCAAAAGTAGCTGGAAGGTCCAAACGAAATGACACAGGATTAAGAACTTCAGAAATCTTATATGGACCAATGAAACGAGGCTTAAACTTAGGAGAGGAAACCTTCATAGGAACATGACGAGATGACAACCAAACCAAATCCCCAACACGAAGTCGGGGACCAACACAGCGCCAGCGGTTAGCGAAACGTTGAGCCTTCTCCTGGGACAATGTCAAATTGTCCACCACATGAGTCCAAATCTGCTGCAACCTGTCCACCACCGTATCCACACCAGGACAGTCCGAAGGCTCAACCTGCCCTGAAAAGAAACGAGGATGGAAACCAGAATTACAGGAAACAGGAGAAACTAAAGTAGCCGAGCTGGCCCGATTATTAAGGGCGAACTCAGCCAAAGGCAAGAAGGACACCCAATCATCCTGATCAGCAGAAACAAAGCATCTCAGATATGTTTCCAAAGTCTGATTAGTTCGTTCGGTTTGGCCATTAGTCTGAGGATGGAAAGCCGAAGAAAAAGACAAATCAATGCCCATCTTAGCGCAAAAGGACCGCCAAAACCTCAAAACAAACTGGGAACCTCTGTCCGAGACGATGTTCTCTGGAATGCCATGCAAACGAACCACATGCTGGAAAAACAATGGCACCAAATCAGAGGAGGAAGGCAATTTAGACAAGGGTACCAAATGGACCATCTTAGAGAAGCGATCACAAACCACCCAAATGACCGACATCCTTTGAGAAACAGGGAGATCAGAAATAAAATCCATGGAAATATGCGTCCAGGGCCTCTTCGGGACCGGCAAGGGCAAAAGCAACCCACTGGCACGAGAACAGCAGGGCTTAGCCCGAGCACAAGTCCCACAGGACTGCACAAAAGAACGCACATCCCGTGACAAAGAAGGCCACCAAAAGGATCTAGCCACCAAGTCTCTGGTACCAAAGATTCCAGGATGACCAGCCAACACCGAACAATGAACCTCAGAGATAACTCTACTAGTCCATCTATCAGGGACAAACAGTTTCTCCGTAGGACAACGGTCAGGTCTATCAGCCTGAAACTTCTGCAGCACGCAACGCAAATCAGGGGAGATGGCAGACAAAATTACCCCCTCTTTAAGAATACCCGCCGGCTCCGGAACACCCGGAGAGTCAGGCACAAAACTCCTTGACAGGGCATCAGCCTTCACATTCTTAGATCCCGGAAGGTATGAAACCACAAAATCAAAACTGGAGAAAAAGAGCGACCATCGAGCCTGTCTAGGATTCAACCATTTGGCAGACTCGAGATAAGTCAAATTCTTGTGATCCGTCAAGACCACCACGCGATGTTTAGCTCCTTCAAGCCAATGTCGCCACTCCTCGAATGCCCACTTCATGGCCAACAACTCTCGATTGCCAACATCATAAATGCGCTCAGCAGGCGAGAATTTTCTAGAAAAGAAGGCACATGGTTTCATCACCGAGCCATCAGAACTTCTTTGCGACAAAACAGCCCCTGCTCCAATCTCAGAAGCATCAACCTCGACCTGAAACGGGAGTGAAACATCTGGCTGGCACAACACAGGGGCAGAAGAAAAACGACGCTTCAACTCCTGAAAAGCCTCTACAGCCACAGAGGACCAATTGACCACATCAGCACCTTTCTTGGTCAAATCAGTCAACGGTTTAGCAATACTAGAAAAATTAGCGATGAAGCGACGGTAAAAATTAGCAAAGCCCAGGAACTTCTGCAGGCTCTTCACAGATGTCGGCTGAGTCCAATCATAAATGGCCTGAACTTTAACAGGTTCCATCTCGATAGTAGAAGGGGAAAAAATGAAACCCAAAAATGAAACCTTCTGAACTCCAAAGAGACACTTTGACCCCTTCACAAACAAGGAATTCGCACAAAGGACCTGGAACACCATTCTGACCTGCTTCACATGAGACTCCCAATCATCCGAAAAGACCAAAATGTCATCCAAATATACATTCATGAATCTATCCAGGTACTCTCGGAAGCTGTCATGCATAAAGGACTGAAACACAGATGGAGCATTAGAAAGCCCGAATGGCATAACCAGGTACTCAAAATGGCCCTCGGGCGTATTAAATGCTGTTTTCCATTCATCTACCTGTTTAATTCGCACCAGATTATACGCCCCTCGAAGATCTATCTTGGTGAACCAACTAGCCCCCTTGATTCGAGCAAACAAATCAGACAGCAGCGGTAAAGGATACTGAAAATTGACTGTGATCTTATTAAGAAGGCGGTAATCAATACAAGGTCTCAAAGAGCCATCCTTCTTGGCCACAAAAAAGAACCCTGCTCCCAATGGTGACAACGACGGGCGAATATGACCCTTCTCCAAGGATTCCTTTATATAACTCCGCATAGCGGCGTGCTCTGGCACAGATAAATTAAACAGTCGGCCCTTAGGAAACTTACTACCAGGAATCAAATTAATAGCACAATCGCAATCCCTATGAGGAGGTAGGGCACCGGATTTGGGCTCTTCAAATACATCCCAGTAATCTGATAAAAACTCAGGGACTTCAGAAGGAGTGGAAGGCGAAATTGACAACAATGGAACATCACCATGTACCCCCTGACAACCCCAGCCGAACACATACATAGATTTCCAATCCAGCACTGGATTATGGACCTGTAGCCATGGCAACCCCAAAACGACCACATCATGCAGATTATGCAACACCAAAAAGCGAATATCCTCCTGATGTGCAGGAGCCATGCACATGGTCAATTGAGTCCAGTACTGAGGCTTATTCTTGGCCAAAGGCGTAGCATCAATTCCTCTCAATGGAATAGGATACTGCAAGGGCTCCAAGAAAAAACCACAGCGCCTGGCAAACTCCAAGTCCATCAAATTCAGGGCAGCGCCTGAATCCACAAATGCCATAACAGAATAGGAAGACAGAGAACAAATCAGAGTAACGGACAAAAGAAATTTAGACTGTACCGTACCAATGGTGGCAGACCTAGCGAACCGCTTAGTGCGCTTAGGACAATCGGAGATAGCATGAGTGGATTCACCACAGTAAAAACACAGCCCATTCCGACGTCTGTGTTCTTGCCGTCCAGCTCTGGTCAAAGTCCTATCACACTGCATAGGCTCAGGCCTATGCTCAGAGAATACCGCCAAATGGTGCACAGCTTTGCGCTCACGCAAGCGCCGATCGATCTGAATGGCCAAAGACATAGACTCATTCAGACCAGCAGGCGTGGGAAATCCCACCATGACATCCTTAAGGGCTTCAGAAATACCCTTTCAGAAAATTGCCGCCAGGGCACAGTCATTCCACTGAGTAAGCACAGACCACTTTCTAAACTTCTGACAGTACACCTTCACTTCATCCTGACCCTGACACAAAGCCAGCAAGATTTTCTCTGCCTGATCCACTGAATTTGGTTTATCATAAAGCAATCCAAGCGCCAGAAAAAACGCATCAACATCACGCAATGCAGGATCTCCTGGCGCAAGGGAAAATGCCCAGTCTTGAGGGTCACCACGCAACAAAGAAATAATGATTTTAACTTGTTGAACGGGGTCACCAGAGGAGCGGGGTTTCAAAGCTAGAAACAGTTTACAATTATTTTTGAAATTCAGGAACTTAGATCTATTGCCAGAAAATAAATCAGGAATAGGAATTCTAGGCTCTACCATAGGATTCTGAACCACAAAATCTTGAATGTTTTGTACCCTTGCAGTGAGATGATCCACACAAGAGGACAAACCTTGAATGTCCATATCTACACCTGTGTCCTGAACCACCCAAAGGTTTAGGGGAAAAGAAAGACAAAACACAGTGCAAAGAAATGGTCTCAGAACTTCTCTTATCCCTCTATTGAGATGCATTAATACTTTGGGCCAGCAGTACTGTTATGACCTGCTGGTTAGGAACACCCGGCACGACCTGATAGGTAAACTCACACAGGACAAGCTCTGGGATGTGGGAGCTCTGCTGACCGCAGGCCCTAATCCTATCACAAACACTAAAAATAGCCGTGGAGCGTTCCTGACTCTCCCTAGACGTCTCTTCACAGCCTAAGAGCTAGCTAGCCCTAGAGATAGAAAATAAAGCCTACCTTGCCTCAGAGAAATTCCCCAAAGGTAAAGGAAGCCCCCCACATATATTGACTGTGAGTAAAGATGAAGTCACAAACATAGAAATGAAACAGATTTCAGCAAAGGGAGGCCAGACTTACTAAACAGACAGAGGATAGGAAAGGGATCTTTGCGGTCAGCACAAAAAACTACAAAAGACCACGCAGAGTGTGCAAAAAGACCTCCGCACCGACTAACGGTGCGGAGATGCCACTCTGCATCCCAGAGCTTCCAGCTAGCAAGACAAAATCATGATAACCAGCTGGACAAGGAAACAATGAACAAATAATAATTATCAGGAACTTAGCTTCTGCTGGAGAAGACAGGTCACCAGAAAGATCCAAGAGCGAACTGAACTAATGCAGGAACATTGACAGCTGGCATGGAGTAACGATCTGAGTGGAGTTAAATAGAGCAGCCAACCAAAGGACAAACCACATCACCTGTGTAAGGAACCTCAGAAGCAGCAGCTCCACTCACAGCCACCAGAGGGAGTCCATGGACAGAACTCGCCGAAGTACCATTCACGACCACAGGAGGGAGTTCGACAACAGAATTCACAACAGTGAACCCAGCCTCAGTCTTTTTGTTTTGTACATGTTGTTGTGACTCTAGTGTCTTGTAGACAACTTGTTGACAAATTGTAGTTACTTTTTAATAGGCCTGTTAAAATAAAGATAGTTGTCATCTGCAGGGGTTTATCAGAAAATAATGGAAAAACTGCATAAACTAAATATTTTTCAAGGGACATTACATATAAACATTCATGCCCAAGGCAATATGAGTAACAAGGTCGGCCTTAGCCATGACAAAAATGTGTAAAATGCTAAATCAAAGCATAATCAAAATAAAAGCTACCTAGTTAAAGAAGCGCTCCCAAGAAAATTATTCTCTTAATATATTGCAGTCATCATATTATGTATCACGGTGTACTTACAATTGCTCATTTTGCATTTCTACCCAGCTAATTCTTCTGTTTTCCGTTAGGTCTATGACATGACGTGATTAAAAACGGACTAGCTGAATCCATCTGAGCTCTATGCAGAAATAGTAGGTCAGTTTTGCCTCTATGAATCATAAGTCAATGTAAAAGTCCCCGGCAGGGGGGAGGAGGGAGCAGGTGGGTCAGGAGTTGAAAAGAGGGATGATAAATGCAGGGACAAGAAACTTCCTGTTTATATATAGAGCAGAGAAAAGAGAACAATTAGCTTGATAGAAAGGCAAAAATCAGCAATTGTAAGTGCACAGTCCTATATAATATGATGGCTGCAATATGTTAAGAGGATAAAAACTTTGATGGGAGTTCTTTTTTAAAGGTGTTTCCCCAATAAAGCAAATTATTATTCGGAATAAGCTGCTAATTGCAAAGGTCTAACCACTGGGACTCTCAGTGATCTCGAGAAACAAAAAACTGTGCTCTACATAACCAGCCTTGCTAAAGCTGACAGCTGAGGGTTGAAGCCCAGAGCTGTTAGCTTTGCCTGACTGGTTATCAAAAATACAGGGGAACCCAGGCGATTTATTTTAATTTATAGTGCAGGCATTCACTGATAAATACTCCCTTCAGCTGCAGCTTGCTTTCACTGTTATTAGCGGCAGCAGGAGTAGGCTGATGCGAGTGATCTGACAGCAAGGGAGTCGTGGCTCTCTAACCAATGATACTGATCTTACCACTGGTCAGAGGCAGTGTTTTCCCTGCTGTCATGCACATGAAAGAGTGGATGCTCGGGCCCCCCCACTCATGAGAATGGCTTCCGGGCTTGGTTTCAGGTACTGTTCTGTACCCGAATCAAACTTTTTTTTAACTGTCCAGCCGAACCCGCTGGACTTGAACAACCACTGTTTGCCCATCACTAGTTAAGTTCCTACAATGAGGTCTTGGTGAGTTTTTGATGCTGCATATTTATACTGCACACAAATGCAGCATCTTACAGATCCATCAAAGTGGATGGGATTGATAGAAATATCATGTCCATCATGCTTTGTTTTTGCATTGCGTAAACTGACCTGCAGTGCATTTTTTTAAATTCACAATATGTTACTTTCTTTTGCAGGTACGATGAGTTTCATGTGCAGATTTTCCCCATAAGATTGCATTAGAGGAGGAAAATAAGTGAATAAGTGCAGAAATGGTGCAGAAAATCTGCTACATCAAAAACTCTCCAAATATTCATTGTGGGAATGTAGCTGAAGAGAAAACCTTAAGCTGAATCCAACAAGCACCTCACAAAGGAATACTATTATGAGATGTTTTCTTGTAGTGATATTTTTAGTGATGAGCGAGTATACTCGTTGCTCGGGTATTCCAGAGCACGCTCGGGTGGTCTCCGAGTATTTGTCACTGCTCGGAGATTTAGTTTTTGTTGACACAGCTGCATGATTTACAGCTGCTAGCCAGCCTGAGTATATGTGGGCGTTGCCTGGTTGCTAGGGAATACCCACATGTAATCAAGCTGTCTAGTAGCCGCAAATCATGCAGCTGCGGCAAGGAAACTAAATCTCCGAGCAGTCACAAATACTCGGAGACCACCCGAGCGTGCTCGGGAAAACCCGAGCAACAAGTATACTCGCTCATCAGTAGATATTATACTAGTATGTGGCGCTCATTCAGGAACTCAGTGGTTTAAAGGAGTAACAGTATATTTATACACAGCAGATCTATTGCAAAAATGACTGTGACTGTCCAATACATATGAAAGGATCTTGCAGAAATCCATGCAAAGGGTACATTGATAATCCCATCATTTTTCACTCAAGTGAATATTATATAAAATGGCTGCATGATTGTCATAGTATAGCCTTATTCAGGAACCCATAGTTCATGAACTCGTTCTATCCGTATTTTTCCCAGTTAGAACAAGCCCTTATACAGTATGTCTGGGGGGTTTTGTGGACCAATTGTCAAAAGGAAGTTAAATTTTACAATTTAGGAGAATCTTGGAGAATTTTGTTTTAGAAACAAGAAAACCAGATGCCACATGGACCAAAAGTGGAAGACAACTAGATCCAGTACAAGGATGATAGACGGGCCAATTTTTTCATTTAAACAAAAGAACATCATCTGATTGAGGCCTTAGATACATACTTCTACAACAATTAATTATCTGTCCCAGTTTACTGGAAAAGGGTGCATTCACATGTCTGTAGTAGATCTCATCTGAGTGGATTGATCCACGGAGCATGGAATTCAAGTCGAATTTCCCAAAATAAGCAGCTCCATGCCCCAACTTAACTCTCCAACAAGCTATTCCTGCTGCAGCTACTACACAGCCACACACGTCTTAGCTGACCATTGTGTTTTATAGTGCTAGGCAGTACTAGTGATGGTGGGAAACATACTTATGTTTTGTACCCTTAAAAAACAGCTCTCAAAAACACCTCTCAAAACTGTCAATTTTTTAAAAGGCTTGATGACAAAAAGCCATAACTTCTTCACGTTCAAAACAGTGAAATAGTTTTGACTCCAGAAAAAAAAGGGATGATTTTTGGACAGCTTTATTATTATTATTATTATTTATTTATATAGCACCATTAATTCCATGGTGCTGTACACTAGATGGGGTTACATCAAAATACAAATATCACTTAAACAAAACTAACAATGACAGACTGATACAGAGGGGAGAGGACCCTGCCCTTGCGGGCTTACATTCTACAGGATTATGGGGAAGGATACAGTAGGTCGGGGGTTGCAGTAGCTCCGATGGTGTTGAGGTGGTCGTGTGGTCATTACAGCTTGTAAGCTTCTTTGAAGAGATGGGTTTTCAGGTTCCGTTTGAAGGATCCAAATCTGGTGGATAACCGAATGTGTTTGGGCACAGAATTCCAGATGATGGGTGATATTCGGGAGAAGGCTTGGAGGCGAATGGGTGAGGAGTGTTATGGACCTGGTGGTTAGGAGCACCCGGAACGACCTGATGGTTAAACTCACACAGGACAAGCTCTGGGAAGTGGGAGCTCTGTTGACCGCAACCCTTAATCCTATCACACAAGTAGAAATAGCCGTGGAGCGTACCTAACATGACCTAGACGCCTCTTCACAGCCTAAGAGCTAACTAGCCCTAAAGATAGAAAATAAAGCCTACCTTGCCTCAGAGAAATTCCCCAAAGGAAAAGGCAGCCCCCCCACATATATTGACTGTGAGTTAAGATGAAAGTCACAAACACAGAAATGAAACAGGTTTTAGCAAAGGGAGGCCAGACTTACTAAACAGACTGAGGATAGGAAAGGTATCTTTGCGGTCAGCACAAAACCCTACGAAAAGACCATGCAGAGTGTGCAAAAAGACCTCCGCACCGACTCACGGTGCGGAGGTGCCACTCTGCATTCCAGAGCTTCCAGCTAGCAGGGCAAGATCATGATAGCCAGCTGGACAAGGAAACAATGAACAAATAAATAACTAGCAGGGACTTAGCTTCTGCTGGAGTAGACAGGTCACCAGAAAGATCCAAGAGCGAACTGAACCAGTACAAGAACATTGACAGCTGGCATGGGGTAACGATCTGAGTGGAGTTAAATAGAATAGCCAGCCAAAGAATAAACTACGTCACCTGTGGAAGGAACCTCAGAAGCAGCAGCTCCACTCACAGCCACCAGAGGGAGTCCATGGACAGAACTTGCCGAAGTACCATTCGTGACCACAGGAGGGAGTTCGATAACAGAATTCACAACAGAGGAGCGAATAAGCATGGAGGAGAGAAGGTGGTCTTGGGAGGACCAGAGATTACATGAGGGAAGATATTGAGAGATTAGTTAGGAAATATACAGAGGAGAAAGAATATGGATGGCCTTGTAGGTCAGTGTTAGTAATTTAAACTAGATACGCTGGGAAATTGGGAGCCAATGAAGGGATTTGCAAAGAGGGGAAGCAGAAGTGTAGTGAGGAGAGAGATTATTTAGTCGGGCAGCAGATTTAAGGATGGACTGCAGGGGTGCAAGCGTGTTAGAAGGTAGGTCACAAAGGAGGATGTTGCAATAGAGTCGAGGTGGGAGATGATTAGGGCATGCACAAGCATTTTGGTAGAGTGAGGGTTGAGGAAAGGACGGATTCTGGAAATATTTTTGAGCTGGAGGCGACAGGAGGTGGCGAGAGCTTGGATGTGCAGTTTAAAGGACAGGACAGAGTCAAGGGTTACTCCAAGGCAGTGGATTACCGGGATGGGGGAAAGTGTGAATTCATTTATTGTGATAGATAGATCAGGTAGGGAAGGTGTGCAAGATGGAGGAAAGATAATTAGTTTGGTTTTGTCCACATTGAGCTTCAGGAAGCAAGAGGAGAAGAAGGAGGATATGGCTGATAGACACTCCTGGATTCTGGAGAGCAGAGAGATGACATCTGAGCCAGAGAAGTAGATCTGAGTGTCATCGGCATATAGATGGTACTGGAAGCCATAGGACTTTATGAGTTGTCCCAAGCCAAGGGTATAGATTAAGAGAAGGGGTCCCAGGACAGAGCTTTGACAGACACCAACAGAGAGGGGGTGAGATGAAGAGGTAGTATGGGAGTAGGAAACACTAAATGTGCGGTTGGTGAGGTATGAGGAGATCCAGGATAGGGCGAGGTCTTTGAAACCAAAGGAAGAGAGGATCTGTAGTAGGAGGCAGTGGTCAACTGTAGTAGGAGGCAGAGGACAGGTCTAGAAGGAGTATAGAGAAATGTCTGTTAGCTTTGGCTGTAAGTAAGTCATTCATAAGTTTGGTCAGGGCAGTCTCAGTGGAATGGTGGGGACGGAAGCCAGATTGCAGGTTGTTGAAGAGAGAGTTAGATGCAAGTTGAGGGGAAAGTTCAGTGTGGACGTGCTGCTCAAGTAGTTTGGAAGCAAATTGGAGCAAAGATATGGGGCGGTAGCTGGACATAGCACTCGGGTCAAGGGAAGGCTTTTTGAGGATATATGTGATTGTGGCATGGTTGAAAGCAGAGGGGAAGGTACCAGAAGTTAGTGATAGATTGAAGAGATGGGTTAGGGATGGGATTAGTGTAGTAGTGAGGTTGGGGAGGAGGTGGGATGGGGTCAAGTGCACAAGTGGTGAGGTGTGATTTGGAGAGAAGATGAGCAAGCTGTCCTTCAGTGATTTTGGAGAGGGAAGTTATGGGGTTAGGGCATTGGTCTGGCATACAAAGGGGTTGTGGTGGTCGGACAACAAAGACTTGCCTTGTTTGCTCTATCTTATTTTTAAAGTGCGTGGCAAAGTACTCGGCAGAGATTAAAGAACTTGGAGGGGGCAGTGGTGGGCGGAGGAGGGAATTAAAGATGTTGAACAACTGTTTGGGGTTGTGGGATAAAGAAGATATGAGGGATGTGAAATAGTTCTGTTTAGCAGAGGTGACAGCTGATTTGAATGTGAATTTTGCTTGTTTGAGTGCAGTGAAATCATCTTGGTGACCGAGTCGATGGCTGATACCAGAGTGGCATTGTAGAAACTTTTAGCAGTGTCTGTGTCATGGAGTGAAGCTATGGAGGACAGTGGCTGAATAGAGTCAGAGAGTGTGCGAGGGTCTAGATGTGCAAGGTTTCTGCGGGGGTGCGCATGTTGCTGGACATGGGTGACAGGTGTGGAGGATAGTGATGAGAAAGTGAGTAAATGGTGGTCAGATAGAGGGAGAGGGGAGGTTGTGAAGTTAGATATGGACAGAAACAGGTGAAGACCAGATCTAATGTGTGCCCGTCTGTGTGGGTGGCTGAGGAGGACCACTGAGTAAGTCCAAAAGATGAAGTAAGGGATAAAAGCCTTTGTAATTGCATAACCATTTTGTGATAGCACACCAGGTGCATAACCCCCCCAAAAGATCTTTTTTTTTATTTCTAATTGATAGGCCATAACATCTTTATATTTAAAACAGTACAGTACACCTGATTTGTCTCCCTAATAAAATGGATCATTTTTGGACAGCTTATGAAAAAGCTATCGCTTCTTCATGTAGCAAAGTGCAATACTCCTCAGACTGTTTGCACAACCTGTCTACTGTCTATAAACAACAGCAATGCATGCATCTGCCACACCAAGAGAGATAAATTAAAAGTCTGTTTATACAATTTTACTAGCCTAAAACGTCTGATACTGCAGTGTGATGTTAAATATGCTGTTGGTTACCATCTGTCACAGTTTCATAACTGACTGTGGACTAGGAACGCTGTAAGTGACAGCTCAGTCGCCCTATGGAATCTGGAGAGTGCTTGACTGTTGGCTGTGTGAGTGACAGTCCAGTCATCCAATCTGATCCTGAGGCATGCTGAGCTGTCAGTGTTTTGATTGATAGCCCCGCTACTCTATTTGGTTTAGTCTGCAGGCTTTTCCTCATTTGCTTCCCGTCTTTAATCATTTTCAAGGTATTTAGCTGGCTGGCTGTTAGTAGTCAGTGTAAGTTGTAGCTTTGCCTAAGCTGGATGTGTTTGCTTAGCTCTGTGTCTTTCTTCTGACCCTCTTGCCGGACCTTGGATTTGTGTGATTTCTCTTGTGGATTCCCCCTTCTGCTTTTGACGCTTTCTGACTTTAGGTATCTGACCCTGGAATTGGCCGCTGACTATCCGTTTGTTGTACTCCCTGGTTTTGACATACCTCCTGGCATTGGACCCCAGACTGTTTCCTGACCACGCTTTTAACTTACCCCTCTGTACTTCGAGCCCTCCTGGTATCTGATCTCAGACCTCCTGACTACCCTGTCGCATGGCTTACTGGTAAGTAGTTACACGGTGTCACACCATCCATTTTTCGCTAGCCATATAGGTTGAAGCTATCTAGGTGTGTTTGCTTTACAGAGCTCAAAGTATGCTCAATTATCTCCAATGTGAACTCACAGTGTTCTACACGTTTTATAGGCAACTAGAGGCTTTTTAATTATGCGATGTGTGCAAATTTATTTGTCACAAATAAAAATAATCTGGTAAATTCAGCGAATTAGACTTTCAAAAGATCCCTTCATCTCTAGTCTGTAGTGTGCCACACCCAAATAATACGGGAGTGACCTGTAAAAACCTGTGTGTCTAAAAACTGCATCGAAAAAACACTGTGCTATATGTGAAGTATTGGCACAAAAGCAGGGCATATGAATGCACTGTAAGGGGATTTGCACACATATTCTTGAAGTCTGCGGATTTTTCTGCAGCGGATTTGTGAAAACCGCAGGTAAAAGGCACTGCGTTTTACCTGTGGATTTCCTGCAGATTTACCGCGGTTTTTGGGCGGATTCCACTGCGGTTTTCGATTATGGAGCAGGTGTAAAACCGCTGCGGATTCCGCACAAAGAATTGACATGCTGCGGTATGTAAACCGCTGCGTTTCCGCGCATTTTTTTCCGCAGCATGTGCACTGCGGATTGCGTTTCCCATAGGTTTACATTATACTGTAAACGCATGGGAAACGGCTGCGGACCCGCAGCTGCGGAAATGCTGCGGATCCGCAGCAAAATCCGCAGCGTGTGAACATAGCCTAAGAATTGAAGCTCCATGGCCAAACATGCAGCTTTTCCAATAGTTCACTTACAATTTATGTGTTTGTGGAGATCAAACCCATTTTCTAGCACTACACACATAGAAAAAAAAACTACTTTTGATGGTAAGTGAAAAAAAAATTACTGGCAGTGCAGGTGTTTCATAAGAAATGTGTGCTCAGCTAATGTAATTAGCTGTAAGCTAAGAAAAAAAATGCACCAACTTGAGCGCCATAAGATCCTTTTCCCCAGTGATTTATACCTGATTTGATTTCATAGAATTAAGGCAACTAAAGTTCACTTAAAGCTTAACTTCCAACAAAATGAAAAACAAATCTGGTTTCACTGCACTTAACAGAACAACAAAAAAAAAGAAATATGCACTGAAAGGTGAAAGGTAAAAATGACTTGCTGTTCATATGCTCAGTGTTTTGATCGGCTCAGGTTTCCAAAAACACAAAGTGATTGAAAGAAATGACCTGTCTATTCTTCTAGTGGCCTTTGCTTGGAACTCACTCACTTATTTCATACAAGTTTTAAAAACAAATCTGTCTGCCAAATATCTGAAGTGTCATACTCCTAAAATACTCTATGGTGTAAAAAACATTTATAAGAAATTATGTGCACATACTCTTAACTTTCTGAACCTTGTGCGTGTGACATAATGACAAGGAGCTGAATACTGGGAATGTTATGTGCACACAATGTTTTTTTCAGGCAGACTCCACTTGGAACTCATCTGAAAAAGCACCGCAAAGGCACCACATAAAATGAACACAATGCACAGTAACGTAAAAACGACATAGCGGTGCATATGTTCAGTCTTTTGTTACTTCTTTTAACAGCTTCAGGATTTGGAAACAGTGAAGCCGTTAAAAAAGTAACATGCTCATTCATCATGCTTCCACTGAAGATGACTGCTCTTTATAGTTGACAGAATAGAGAGAAACCACCGCAAAAGACAATCACAGATTGTAATACAAATGGTAACCGTAGGCACAACTAAGTAATGTGGTGCTCAAGTAGGTGCCCAAACCATATACTATTAGAAGATAAACTTGGCACACACGTTGTGAGATGCAGTGGAAAATTTTAATAAAGGAGAGTACATACAGCAGACGTTTCGGTCATAGTGCTGAGCACAGGACAAGCGGTGGACGCCGCGTCCAATCCAGGTTCCTCCCTCTGTGCCGGATTAGCTCTATTCATCTTCCTTTGGGGTTTAACCCCGTATGACCCATTACATGAGGTTTTCTCTAAGAGAGGTACATTGATGAAGGTCAAACTATGACCGAAACGTCTGCTGTATGTACTCTCCTTTATTAAAATTTTCCACTGCATCTCACAACGTGTGTGCCAAGTTTATCTTCTAATCACAGATTGTAAGCTTGTGAGCAGGACCCTCACTCCTTTTGGTATCTCCAAAAAGGGATAGGCTATAAATACAGTATAATAGGGCAACTTAAAAAAATACTAGAAAAACAAAATAGAAGTGCTGAGCCCAAGTATAATTTATATTGTTTATTAGTAATAAATAAAAACAGATATTTAAAAGAAATTAATATAAGATGTGGACATGAGAATAGAGATATCCGCTGGTGTAAAACCATACAGGTGAAAGTAATCCTAACAGTTAATAATAAGGTTGTGATAATAGAAAAAAAACCATCTGGGTTACACAGCAATATATAAATACAATATACGTATAATGTCCAAAACACATTGGTGTAGGTAAATGTAATCAAGTGATAAACAGTTGTTGAATGGACATATTCATGATTAGTAATAAAGTGCTGTGCAACAAATATTTAATTTCATCATAGTAAATGATAAGTATACCCAATGGGGGAATAAAGTGATGTGCAAGATAACCTAAACTATTTTGCCATTATGTCACAAGCAGGTTAGGAGACATAGTACAGATAAAAGGTGCAAGTGCACACCAACCTGGAGGGGTGATCACAACGTGGCAGCAAAGGACCCCAACGCGTGTTTTGCATATGGCTTCTTCAATAGGGGAACTACTGTCACACTCTCATAGTACAATGTTATTATGATCAACAAAACTGCCAGCGAACACACTTCAAGAGAAAGATCACCAACTTTTTCCTGAAGTGGCTTCACCTAGGACAATCTCAGTAGGTCTGCCAGTGTCTTAAAGACATCATCTGCACTTACACTAATCACCATAGTGAAGTTAGCATCCCTTTGGTTATTAAACCTGTGGACAGGCCAGGACTTTTGGAAATATTAGGCCAGGTTCTGATAGAGAATAAAAACTAGTCTATCAAGTAACATATAATTTAATCATTCAAACAAGAGGAGTGACGGTCCTGTTTGACAGTTCACAATAAGTAATAAAATAGGGGTGATACAAGATAATGCTTGTAGTGTATGTTCCACCCATCTTTATAATAAATATGGGTTTTCAAGTATAGCTGCATGAGCTATCACCAGACAGAATCTACAGTATATTTATAAAGAAAAAACAGCTTACTACACCGTGCAATGTGAAGTCCTGTTTCGATATGTTCCTGGAAGGTGCTAGTCCAGCCGGTGATTATGGCAACGTAGAACAGGAGGGGAGGATGGAGCTCAGCACAAACTTCCAGTAAATAAAATTCAAAAATTTATTAAGTGAAAAACATGATTAAAAACAAAACCTGACGCGTTTCTAGCACACCAGTGCACTTAATCATAGGATACATAGTAACGCCAATCTGGCGGGTCAAAAAGTTGGTAAGGGGCACCCTAATGGCCAAAACAGACATTGAGGAGGCGTTCCAGTTACTACTAGTGTCTCAGTATAGTGTCCTCCCATTGGGCTGCTTCTGTGAAGGAGCATACTACATAGATCGCTGTTTGCCCATGGGGTGCTCCCTATCCTGCTCACTATTTGAGGCGTTTAGTTGCTTCCTCGAATGTGTCGTCATGGACGTTTGTAAGGCGGCGCATATTATCCATTACCTCAACGACTTATTATGCCTGGGCCCAAAAGATTTGCCACAGTGTGAAAACACGTGGTAGTCTACCTGTGAGAAGGAGAGAGCTGGAGGGAGAGTGGACACCCCAGAGCTGAGGGGTTAGATTGAGAAAGAAAGAAGGGGGTGTAGCTTGCTTCATGGGTGGGGTACACTGCTGAGTAGCAGAAATTGCTACTAGGCCCAAAAGGATTTCCTGGGCCAGATGCCGTTAAAAAATAGTACTTAGGTAAACAGGCGGTGTAGCTTGCTTCATGGGTGGGGTACGCTGCTGAGTAGCACTAAATTCTACTAGGCCCAAACAGATTTCATGGGCTACATGCCGTTACAAAATAGTAGTTAGGTAAACAGGCGGTGTAGCTTGCTTCATGGGTGGGGTACGCTGCTGAGTAGCACTAAATTCTACTAGGCCCAAACAGATTTCATGGGCTACATGCCGTTACAAAATAGTAGTTAGGTAAACAGGCGGTGTAGCTTGCTTCATGGGTGGGGTACTCTGCTGAGTAGCACAAAATGCTATTAGGTACAAAATGATTTCCTGGGCTAGATGCAGTTAAAATTAGTAAGTAGATCAACAGGCGGTGTAGCTTGCTTCATGGGTGGCGTACGCTGCTGAATATCACTAAATTCTACTAGGCCCAAAATGATTTCCTGGGCTAGATGCCGTTAAAAAATAGTACTTAGGTAAACAGGCGGTGTAGCTTGCTTCATGGGTGAAGTACGCTGCTGAGTAGCACCAAATTCTATTAGGCCCAAAAGGATTTCCTGGGCTACATGCCGTTAAAAATAGTACTTAGGTAAACAGGCGGTGGGTGGCTGGGCTACTCTGCTGACTAGCAGACACTGAAGCTGTGGAGCAGACCTCTGAATCCCAGGGCATAGTATGAGGAAACAACGCTGCAGACGACCCCACCCACCTGGAATTGATGATGGCAACGTCATGTAAAACTCAGCAAGGGGATGAAATAAAAGAGTCTCCATTTTTTCCAAAAATTTGGCCACAGACACCACTTAAGTGGCATCAATTTCGCCAGAGTTTCTTTAAAACGGTTGGTGAGGTGATTTTCAAAAATCATCAAGCTTTTAGTCTCCCCAAGATGACACAGGGGTAGAAAAGTCCTTGCGGATTCAGGATTTGTTCATCTTGATGAACGTTAGTCTGTCTACATTGTCACTGGACAGCCGCGTGCGCTTATCTGTCAGCACACCACCAGCAGCGCTGAACACACGTTCAGAGAGAACGCTGGCTGTGGGGCACGACAAGATCTCCAAGGCATGAATGGTGAGGTCAGGCCAATTTTCAAGATTGGAAGCCCAAAATGAGCAAAGGTCCAGTTCCACAGTCATGCCATCGATTTTAACTTGGAGATACTCTTGTACCATCCTCTCTAGGCGTTGGCTGTGCGTCAGACTTCTTGTCTCCTGTGGCCTTGCAAAGGATGGTATAAAAAAATCTTGAAACGATTGGAAAAAATTGCTGTTACCACCAGATACGATGTTACTGTTATGGTTTGAGTGATGACTCGATAGTCCCACGGTTGGCAAGTTAGAACTCAGAGATAGACTACGTGCACCACTGGTGTTTTGTGGAAAAGCAGATGTTAGATTCTGTAACAGTCTCTGCTGATAATCCTGCATGCGTGAATCCCTTTCTATGGCAGGAATTATTTTGCCAAATTTGCTTTTGTACTGGGGATCTAAGAGTGTGGCAACCCAGTAGTCGGCATTACTTCGGATTCTGACAATCCGAGGGTCATGTTGCAGGTAGTGCAGCAAGAAGGCACTCATCTGTCTTGCGCATCCAGGAAGACCAAGTCCTTGTTGTCTTAGTGGTGGTGAGGTGAGAATCATGCTTCCTTCGTCTGCCCTCTCCCCCCAACCTCGCACAACAGAAATTTGATCAAGGTCTCCCTCATCTGATGAGTCTTCCATGCCCAGCGCCAGTTCATCCTCCACTTCTTCTCCACCTCCTGCACCTTCCTCAACAGTTTGGCTGCTACCATGCGCCCTCGGTAACCACTCTCCCCCAGCCTCCAATGCCAACCGCCTTGGTGCTGCCAACCTTCTTGACCTTGGAGATATGATCCCTTCCGCATACGACTCCTCCTGTTCCTCCTCCTATTGTTCCACCACCTGACTCCGAACACTGTATAATGTGTGCTCCAGCATGTAAATCACCGGAATGGTCATGCTGATAATGGCATTGTCAGCACTAAACATCTTCGTTGCTATTTCAAAACTGTGCAGAAGGGTGCATAGGTCCCTGATCTGAGACCATTCCTGCAGCGTGATTTGCCCCACCTCTTGATCTCGTTGGCCCAGGCTATACATCATAACGTATTGAACCAGGGCTCGTCAGTGCTGCTACAGTCGCTGCAACATGTGCAGAGTTGAATTCCACCGTGTGGGCACATTGCATTTCAGCCAGTGAACTGGCAGGCCCAACGACTTCTGTAGAGATGCAAGTCGTCGAGCTGCGGGATGTGAACGGCGGAAGTGAGCACACAGCGACCGTGCCCTCTGCAGAAGCCCATCTAGTCTGAGATAGTGGGATAAAAATTGCTGGACAACCAGGTTCAAAACATGAGCCATACAAGGCATGTGTGTGACATTGCCCCGGCGAAGGGCCGCACCCAGGTTTACAGCATTGTCGCACACAGCCTTCCCTGGCTGCAGGTTGGGTGGAGACAACCATTGATGTAAATCGGTCTCCAGAGCTGACCACAACTCCGCTGCTGTGTGACTCACATTTCCCAGACATTTCAATGTAAACACTGCCTGATGCCATTGAGCCCTGGTGACAGCATAGTGAGGAGGTGTGCAGGATTCCTTCTTCGCAGTTACAACGCGGGTGGCATTACCAGACAGGCTTTGGGTGCAGGTGGAGGACCGAGAGGAGGTTGAGGAGGCAGAAGCAGTAGAGGAACTTCTAGATAGAGGATCGACGAGCAACTCGTGGTGACGGCAAGACTTGGACAGCAGCCCCTTCTCCTGATGTCGCTGTAGTTACCCAGTGCCCAGTCACCGACATGTAACGCCCCTGTACATGTCTACTCGTCCAAGCATCTGTGGTGAAATGCACCCTGTCACACACAGAGTTTCTCAAGGAAGCGGTGATGTTGTGTGCAACATGCTGGTGTAGCGCAGGCACAGCTTTCTTTGAGAAGTATTGGCGACTGGGCATCTGGTACTGGGGCACTGCGACAGACATAAGGTCTCGAAAATCCTCAGTGTCCACCAGTCGGAAAGGCAGCATTTCTGTTGCCAACAGCTTGCTGATGGAGAAATTCAACCTCTTAGCTTTGTCATGGCTAGGAGAATAATATATTTGCAAGCTTTCAGAGCACAGAGGCTCCTTCTTCAGGCAAGATTACAGATAGTAACATAGTAACATAGTTAGTAAGGCCGAAAAAAGACATTTGTCCATCCAGTTCAGCCTATATTCCATCATAATAAATACCCAGATCTACGTCCTTCTACAGAACCTAATAATTGTATGATACAATATTGTTCTGCTCCAGGAAGACATCCAGGCCTCTCTTGAACCCCTCGACTGAGTTCGCCATCACCACCTCCTCAGGCAAGCAATTCCAGATTCTCACTGCCCTAACAGTAAAGAATCCTCTTCTATGTTGGTGGAAAAACCTTCTCTCCTCCAGACGCAAAGAATGCCCCCTTGTGCCCGTCACCTTCCTTGGTATAAACAGATCCTCAGCGAGATATTTGTATTGTCCCCTTATATACTTATACATGGTTATTAGATCGCCCCTCAGTCGTCTTTTTTCTAGACTAAATAATCCTAATTTCGCTAATCTATCTGGGTATTGTAGTTCTCCCATCCCCTTTATTAATTTTGTTGCCCTCCTTTGTACTCTCTCTAGTTCCATTATATCCTTCTTGAGCACCGGTGCCCAAAACTGGACACAGTACTCCATGTGCGGTCTAACTAGGGATTTGTACAGAGGCAGTATAATGCTCTCATCATGTGTATCCAGACCTCTTTTAATGCACCCCATGATCCTGTTTGCCTTGGCAGCTGCTGCCTGGCACTGGCTGCTCCAGGTAAGTTTATCATTAACTAGGATCCCCAAGTCCTTCTCCCTGTCAGATTTACCCAGTGGTTTCCCGTTCAGTGTGTAATGGTGATATTGATTCCCTCTTCCCATGTGTATAACCTTACATTTATCATTGTTAAACCTCATCTGCCACCTTTCAGCCCAAGTTTCCAACTTATCCAGATCCATCTGTAGCAGAATACTACCTTCTCTTGTATTAACTGCTTTACATAGTTTTGTATCATCTGCAAATATCGATATTTTACTGTGTAAACCTTCTACCAGATCATTAATGAATATGTTGAAGAGAACAGGTCCCAATACTGACCCCTGCGGTACCCCACTGGTCACAGCGACCCAGTTAGAGACTATACCATGTATAACCACCCTCTGCTTTCTATCACTAAGCCAGTTACTAACCCATTTACACACATTTTCCCCCAGACCAAGCATTCTCATTTTGTGTACCAACCTCTTGTGCGGCACGGTATCAAACGCTTTGGAAAAATCGAGATATACCACGTCCAATGACTCACCGTGGTCCAGTCTATAGCTTACCTCTTCATAAAAACTGATTAGATTGGTTTGACAGGAGCGATTTCTCATAAACCCATGCTGATATGGAGTTAAACAGTTATTCTCATTGAGATAATCCAGAATAACATCCCTCAGAAACCCTTCAAATATTTTACCAACAATAGAGGTTAGACTTACTGGCCTATAATTTCCAGGTTCACTTTTAGAGCCCTTTTTGAATATTGGCACCACATTTGCTATGCGCCAGTCCTGCGGAACAGACCCTGTCACTATAGAGTCACTAAAAATAAGAAATAATGGTTTATCTATTACATTACTTAGTTCTCTTAGTACTCGTGGGTGTATGCCATCCGGACCCGGAGATTTATCTATTTTAATCTTATTTAGCCGGTTTCGCACCTCTTCTTGGGTTAGATTGGTGACCCTTAATATAGGGTTTTCATTGTTTCTTGGGATTTCACCTAGCATTTCATTTTCCACCGTGAATACCGTGGAGAAGAAGGTGTTTAATATGTTAGCTTTTTCCTCGTCATCTACAACCATTCTTTCCTCACTATTTTTTAAGGGGCCTACATTTTCAGTTTTTATTCTTTTACTATTGATATAGTTGAAGAACAGTTTGGGATTAGTTTTACTCTCCTTAGCAATGTGCTTCTCTGTTTCCTTTTTGGCAGCTTTAATTAGTTTTTTAGATAAAGTATTTTTCTCCCTATAGTTTTTTAGAGCTTCAATGGTGCCATCCTGCTTTAGTAGTGCAAATGCTTTCTTTTTACTGTTAATTGCCTGTCTTACTTCTTTGTTTAGCCACATTGGGTTTTTCCTATTTCTAGTCCTTTTATTCCCACAAGGTATAAACCGCTTACACTGCCTATTTAGGATGTTCTTAAACATTTCCCATTTATTATCTGTATTCTCATTTCTGAGGATATTGTCCCAGTCTACCAGATTAAGGGCATCTCTAAGCTGTTCAAACTTTGCCTTCCTAAAGTTCAATGTTTTTGTGACTCCCTGACAAGTCCCCCTAGTGAAAGACAGGTGAAACTGCACAATATTGTGGTCGCTATTTCCTAAATGCCCAACCACCTGCAGATTTGTTATTCTGTCAGGTCTATTAGATAGTATTAGGTCTAAAAGTGCTGCTCCTCTGGTTGGATTCTGCACCAATTGTGAAAGATAATTTTTCTTGGTTATTAGCAGAAACCTGTTGCCTTTATGGGTTTCACAGGTTTCTGTTTCCCAGTTAATATCCGGGTAGTTAAAGTCCCCCATAACCAGGACCTCATTATGGGTTGCAGCTTCATCTATCTGCTTTAGAAGTAGACTTTCCATGCTTTCTGTTATATTTGGGGGTTTGTAACAGACTCCAATGAGAATTTTGTTACCATTTTTCCCTCCATGAATTTCAACCCATATGGACTCGACATCCTCATTCCCTTCGCTAATATCCTCCCTTAAAGTGGACTTTAGACAAGACTTTACATAGAGACAAACCCCTCCTCCTCTCCGATTTTTACAATCCTTTCTAAACAGACTGTAACCCTGTAAGTTAACTGCCCAGTCATAGCTTTCATCTAACCATGTCTCGGTTATTCCCACTATGTCAAAATTACCTGTAGATATTTCTGCTTCTAGTTCTTCCATCTTGTTTGTCAGGCTTCTGGCGTTTGCGAGCATGCAGTTTAGAGGATTTTGTTTTGTTCCAATCTCCTCACTGTGGATTGTTTTAGAAATGTTCTTACCTCCCTTCTGAGTATGTTTTCCTGGGTCGTCTTTGTTCGAGATAGATTAATAAGAAAAAAGCACAATATTTAAAAAACAGTGCAGCAGGACATTTGTTAGGGGGTGGGAAGTGTGATGAGTCCATACATAAGCGAAGATAATCAAATTAGGCATTTTCTTACAAATGGAGAGGTAATGGGAACAATGTTCTTAGTTATCTGGACTATGTCAGGTTGAGGTGTGAATTGTATCCATGTAGTGACTCATAAATCCAGGTGTTAAATTGAGTCCTAGTGTCAACAAATTAAACATATTCATTAGTTTGTATTCCCAATTTTTTCTTTCCCTGTGGTCCCTAAAATTACCTTTTAGTATTAAGACTTTTAAATCTGTCATACTGTGTCCAGGTCCAGAGAAATGTTTTCCCACAGGTGTGTCCACTTCATTCCTGATTGTGTGTCTGTGTAGGTTCATCCTAATTCACACCTCCACCTGACATAGTCCAGATAACTAAGAACATTGTTCCCATTACCTCTCCATTTGTAAGAAAATGCCTAATTTGATTATCTTGGCTTAGGGTACCGTCACACAGTGGCATTTTGATCGCTACGACAGCACGATTCGTGACGTTCCAGCGATATATCCGTGACGTTCCAGCGATCTCGCTGTGTCTGACACGCTCCTGCGATCAGGGACCCCGCTGAGAATCGTACGTCGTAGCAGATCGTTTGAAACTTTCTTTCGTCGTCTAGTGTCCCGCTGTGGCGGCATGATCGCATGGTGTAACAAAGGTGTGCTCGATATTGTATACGATGTGCGCATAGTAACCAACGGCTTCTACATCGCACATACGTCATGAAAATATCGCTCCAGCGTCGTACATTGCAAAGTGTGACAGCAGTCTACGACGCTGGAGCGATATTGTTACAATGCTGGAGCGTCACGGATTGTGCCGTCGTAGCGATCAAAATGCCACTGTGTGACGGTACCCTTATGTATGGACTCATCACACTTCCCACCCCCTGACAAATGTCCTGCTGTACTGTTCTTTAAATATTGTGCTTTTTTCTTATGAATCTATCTGTAATCTTGCCTGTAGAAGGAGCCTGTGTGCTCTGAAAGCTTGCAAATATATTATTTTCTGGTTAGCCAATAAAGGTATCACTCTTAGAATACTTCTGTCATCTTTGGGCAGAAAAGTATTCACATCGATTTTTCTGGCTAACATGGTACCACAATACAATTTGTTATTGTACATCATGGCTAGGAGGAAATGGTCTTTTACTTGTCCACATCTGAGGGACTGAGGGCTGGCTGCTGTGCTTAGACGGAGTTGAGTAGGGTGTCCCCGGCAAACTGCTGGTCTGTGAAGAAGGTGCAGGCGGAGATGTTATGTTGCCTTGATCAAAATGTGGTGTCGATGTCAGAGAGCGCTCAACAACAGCAGGTGTTTCCACTAGCAAATGTCCTGACGACCTGCCATTCACACTGGCTGTTGCGGGTAAAGAGGTGGAAGGTCTGCATCCAAAACCATGTGCGACTGCTGTCCCCACAGTCACAGAGGATGAAGAGGATGCGAATGCACTTGATGGGGCAGACAGTGGTTGACCCGGCCCACTAGGCCGCATTGTAGCACAGTGAGCTTCCCACTGCAACTTATGCCTCATATCCATGTGATGGTTCATGCATGAAGTACTCAAGCTAGTGATGTTTTGGCCTCTACTGAGATTTTGTTGACAAATCTTACAGACAATATGAGTTGGGTCATCCTTTGCAATGTCAAAAAATTCCCAGGCTATGCAAGGCTTAGAGCCCGTGCAACCTGAAGAGCCACGACTTCTGGTCTGAGGCACAGTTGGGGTTGAGGATGCAGTTGTTGACGTGCTTACAGTACTCCGTCTCTGTCCAGGAAGGCTCACCGCTACCTTGTCATCAGACTCGTCACTAGCATTCTCCTCCACCTCTCTGCTGACCTCATGGACTGGTGGTTGACAGTAAGTGGGGTCTACAACCGCGTCATCATCATCCTGTGTGTTCTCACACCCGTCATCCTCAGAGCCATCCTCTTCCTGCCCCGACGGAAAAGTCAAGTTTTCGTTCCAATCAGGTATCTCAGTCTCATCATAATCTTCCTCATTGTCTCCACCAACAGGAGTTACAGTTTGGGAACGAGGGTCTACATTATGCTCAGAACCTTCTTCATCTGAGCCTGGATCCGACTCACAAAGATTCTGGGCATCAGTGCAGATCATTTCCTCGTCTGGATTCACAGAAGATCTGGAGCAGACCTCTGATTCCCAGGCTATAGTATGCGTAAACAGCTCTACAGACTCAACCATGTGTGTTACCCCATGCTCAGACAGGCAGCTGGAGACTTGGGAGCTGTGAGGAAGCAAGTGCGATTGGGGTGACAACTCTGAGAACTGGAGTAGTTGTGATGTTGAAGTTGACATGGAGAGCCCACTTGAACGAGCACCTGATATCCATTTAAGCACCTGCTGTTTTTGTGCCTCATCTGGAATTTTTGCCGATGCTTGTAGCGATGGTCATAAGAAAGGGATATCAGATTGTCCACGAAAAGAAGTAGACATCTTACTTTGGTTGGAAGATGGTCATTCTTCTGCAGATGTTACTGTTGCTTGACCACCTACCCCAAGGACACAACCTTTTTTTCCCTTTCCAACATGCTTATTCCCCTTTCCACCAGCAGCAGGCCTTTTGCCACTCATTTTAGTGCTTAACTAATTGGCAACTCTGTATCTGTAGTTGTTGGCACAACAACCAATGGATGAAAACCGAGCAGAACTGAGTGGCTAAACTGTGGTACTAGGCCCAAAACTAATAACTGGATTAGATGCAGTAAAAATAGAGATACACAGGCGGTATAGTTTGTTTCACAGGTGGGCTACTCTGCTGACGTGCAGACACTGCTCCTAGGCCCTAAACTAATAACTGGATTAGATGCAGTGAAAATAGATATACACAGGCGGTATAGTTTGTTTCACAGGTGGGCTACTCTGCTGACCTGCAGACACTGCTCCTAGGCCCTAAACTATTAACTGGATTAGATGCAGTGAAAATAGAGATACACAGGCGGTGTAGTTAGTTTCACAGGCGGGCTACTCAGATGACTATCAGACAATGCTACTAGCCCAAAAAGATTGGCTGAGCTAGATTACACAAAATGCTGTGACAAACACTTGCACAGCACCGGCACAGACCTGCCTGGCAAACAGTGGTATGAACTGCTGTAACCTACCCTGAAAAGGGCTGATATTACAACTAGTCCCGACTCCCTAAACCTATCTCTCTGACAATTCGCTCCAAAAAAACACTCTTTGTCTGTATAGCGGCCACAGCAGCAGCGGTGCCATCTAACACTAAGCTGCAGCTGTGAGGAAATGGTGGTGACGGGGCAAATGGCTGGTTCTTATAGGGCAAGGACATGTGACATACACAGCCAATGACACATGCCCTTGCTTGTGTGCATCACATGCACATTGCTGTGTGTGTGCGCACTGCTGATAGGCTGAGAGACTGCACCGCCCCACTGTAAATGCGGGAAAGAAAAAAAATGGAGATCGACGTTATTTCAGCACAGATCTATCCCCCGCCCACTATACACTGAAACAGTCTATTAACAATGATAAACAGCTTTAATGTGCAAGTTAAGCGAGGCTTTTGCTGAACGAACAGTTATCGAACGGAAACTCAAACCAATAGAATTTTAAGCAAATTGTTCTGGTTCGTCGAACGACTCGAACACCGTCCAAAACAGCTCGAATTTGAGATTGGCAAACAGTTAAACTCAAACACCGCTCATCAACTCTAATAGGGACCCACACTTTAGAACATAAAAGGGTGTGAAATATGTTAAAGAGCTATTCTGGATGATTGAATAGCGAGGTGATGAGAGTGGTGAAGTAGGCTTGTTTGGTAAGTTGAGGGACAGAGTTATATGTTTTAAACATTAAATTATAAGGAACTCGTCTACGAAATGTGATTTTCTCCACAGACATTCAGCACACCTAGAGCACCGTTTAAGAAAATGTGTTTCCGCTGGGTGCCAGAGTTGCCTTTATCTGTGTCAATGAGTTGTGAGTGTTGCTTGATCCTGGAAATGGCAATTTTGAGCATCTTATAATATTTTGCAGCTAAATTGGGACAGGATAGGAAGTTGGCTAAGGTCAGTGATAATTGGAAATTGTTCAAAAGTAGCTCGGTGTTAATAGTATGAAGATTATTATTATTTATTTATATAGCATCATTAATTCCATGGTGCTGTACATGAGAAGGGGTTACATCAAAATACAAATATCACTTAGGCTAGGTTCATATTGCGTTAGTGCAATCCGTTTAGCGCCTAGCGCTAGCAGATTGCGCTAACGCAATGTTGTTTTATGGGGTCACGTTAAACGTCCCCGCTCTCGCAGATCTCCGCAAGCAGCGTCCGCGGCGCACCACAAAACACCGGCACATCGTTAGCGCGTGCCGAAAATGGCACGCGCTAGTGATGCGCGTCCCCATTGCTGTTAATGGGCGCGCTAACGGACGCGTTGCACGGCGTTAATTTCGCCGTGCAACGCTGTCCGTTAGCGCGGTCACATTAACGCAATATGAACCAAGCCTTACACAGCCACACACATCTTAGCTGACCATTGTGGTTTATAGTGCTAGGCAGTACTAGTGATGCTGGGAAACACACTTATGTTTTTGTACCCTTAAGAAACACCTCTCAAAACTGACATTTTTTTAAAAGGCTTGATGACAAAAAGCCATAACTTCTTCACGTTCAAAACAGTGCAATAGTTTTGACTCCAGAAAAAAAGGGATGATTTTTGGACAGCTTTATTATTATTATTTATTTATATAGCACCATTAATTGCATGGTGCTGTACACTAGATGGGGTTACATCAGAATACAAATATCACTTACAGTAAACAAAACTTACAATGACAGACTGATACAGAGGGAAGAGGACGCTGCCCTTGTGGGATTACATTCTACAGGATTATGGGGAAGGAGACAGTAGGTCGGTGGTTGCGGTAGTTCAGATGGTGTTGAGGTGGCCGTATGATCATTACAGGATGTAAGCTTCTTTGAAGAGATGGGTTTTCAGGTTCCGTTTGAAGGTTCCAAATGTGGTGGATAACCGGATGTGTTGGGGCACAGAATTCCAGAGGATGGGGGATATTTGGGAGAAGTCTTGGAGGTGATTGGGTGAGGAACGAATAAACGTGGAGGAGAGAAGGAGGTCTTGGGAGGACCGGAGATTACGTGAGGAAGATATTAAGAGATTAGTATGGAAATATACGGAGAAAGGTTATGGATGGCTTTGTAGGTCAGTGTTAGTAATTTAAACTGGATACGCTGGGAAATTGGGAGCCAGTGAAGGGATCCGCAAAGAGGGGAGGCAGGAGCGTAGCGAGGAGAGTGATTAATTAGTCAGGCAGCAGAGATAAGGACGGACTGGAGGGGTGCGAGAGTATTAGAGGGTAGCCCACAAAGGATGATTTTGCAGTAGTTGAGATGAGAGATGATTAGGGCATGCACAAGCATTTTGGAAGAGTGAAGGTTGAGGAAAGGACGGATTCTGGAAATATTTTTGAGCTGGAGGCAACAGGAGGTGGCGAGAGCTTGGATGTGCGGTTTAAAGGACAGGGCAGAGTCCAGGGCTACTCCGAGGCAGCAGATTATCTGGACGGGAGAAAGTGTGAATTCATTTATTGTAATAGATAGATCAGGTAGGGAAGATGTGAGATGGAGGAAAGATAATTAGTTCGGTTTTGTCCACATTGAGCTTGAGGAAGCGAGAAGAGAAGGAGGATAAGGCTGATAGACACTCTGGGATTCTGGACAGCAGAGAGGTGACATCTGGGCCAGAGAGGTAGATCTGAGTGTCATCGGCATATAGATGGTACTGGAAGCCATAGAACTTTATGAGTTGTCCTAAGCCAAGGGTATAGATTAAAAGAAGGGGTCCTGGGACAGAGCCTTGAGGGACACCAACAGAGAGGGGGTGAGATGAAGAGGTAGTATGGGAGTAGGAAACGCTAAATGTACGGTTGGTAAGGTATGAGGATATCCAGGATAGGGCGAGGTCTTTGACACCAAAGGAAGAGAGGATCTGTAGTAGGAGGCAGTGGTCAACTGTGTCAAAAGTAGTGGACAGGTCTAGAAGGAATAGTAAAGAGAATTGTCTGTTAGCTTTGGCTGTAAGTCATTCGAGAGTTAGGTCAGGGCAGTCTCAGTAGAATGGTGGGGACGGAAGCCAGATTGTAGGCTGTCGAAGAGAGAGTTAGATGCAAGGTGAGAGGAAAGTTCAGCGTGGACATGTTGCTCAAGTAGTTTGCAAGCAAATGGGAGCAAAGATATGGGGCGATAGCTGGACATAGCACTCAGGTCAAGGAAAGGCTTTTTGAGGATAGGTGTGATTGTGGCATGTTTGAAAGCAGAGGGGAAGGTACCAGACGTTAGTGATAGATTGAAGAGATGGATTAGGGATGGAATTAGTGTAGTGTTGAGGTTGGGGAGGAGGTGGGATGGCGTCAAGCGCACAAGTGGTGAGGTGTGATTTGGAGAGAAGATGAGCAAGCTGTCCTTCAGTGATTTTGGGGAGGGAAGTTATGGGGTTAGGGCATCTCTTTGTTCAGTATGAAGGGGTATCCAGGGAAGTGTGACAAATATTAATAGAAAAGGAAAAAAAGGTGTGGTCAGAGAGCAGGAGACCAGAAATGGTAAGAGCAGAAATTGAGCAGGAAGTGTGGATCCAGGTTGCAAAGTCGTCCCGCAACAGGTGAGGTTAGCCTGGAGGGCAATGGAAAACTGACACTCCCTGAGGAAGCATGTGCTAAAAGCACATTGTAGTGTAGAGTGGTTGGAGAAGAGCATCATGAATTTGGCCCAGTAAAACTGTCATATCTTACATATATTCCATTACCGCTATTCCAATGGTAAATCCATTAAATAATCCCATTATATTCTATTTGGCATTTTTACTTGTACTTTTTCTCATCCATTTCAGAAATGGTTTATGTTGTAGCCTTTCCACACAAACTTTGCATGGGCTTTTGTGTAAAATATTTATCAATATTCTTGTTATGTTCTGGACTATACAGTATACTCATTACTGTACTGGAAGAAAAAGGTCTGTGTATGAACGGATACATTTATTGTGGCAAATTCAGGGCTGCCACCTGGAATTTCAGGGCCCCATACTGGCATAATGTTTGGGTCTCTTGAGACTCTGCCCAGGCTCCACCCCAGCTTCTCCACCCCTCGAAACTTCCACAGTTCCATCGCCCACTCTTGGAAAAATTCCACTTGTGCACTATGTCCTCACCAATCACAAATTAATAGTTCCTATTGAACACCATAGCATGTACACAGCCATCAGCTTTTGTTTTAGCTTAAATAATTTTAAGCCTGCCACCATAACTATGTAGACTATTTTGGCAGGGCCCTACTCTACTCTAACTTAATTAAAAAAAAAAAATTAAATATCCATTACTATCTTTAGGTATAGTTTTATTTATTTTTCATTAAAGGAATGTATTACATCTATTTTTTTAAAATGACCAATAATACCACATACAAGGAAAAAATACCGCCACACCATGACCAGACCACATAGTAACCAAATAATACCGCATACAAGGAACAAATATTTCCACACCATGACCAGATCACATATTACCACCACATAGTGACCGAATAATACCGCATACAAGGAACAAATACCACCATACCATGACCAGACCACATAGTGATCGAATACCACAATACTGATCATTAACCAAAAAACAACACTAATATTACCATAAGTGCCATTATACACAGGCGCTCTGTACATAGTATACAGTGTATATTGTCAGTGTACAGGTAACACACTGACTCAGCAGTGACTTCTCTAGTTGAGGTCCTTCATTTTCGCTTTCTTCTTCATCCAGCACAGACTGCCATCACTTCTTCCAGCCAGGATTCGTCTCTGCAGAAAACACAGTTATCTAGAGCACCTCTTTCAGAGCACATTCGCAACTCACTTTTTACCCAACTTCTACACTACGCAGCTGAATACAGAAGTGAACCCACCATTAAATATATAATTAGTTATTATGCAACCCACTATTCCAAATATAAATTGTAATCCATCACTATGCCCCCACTAGCTATAAATAGCCACTTTCCCCAATCAATGAACATATAAATTAATTAGCACCTGTACTCTTTCCCCAATTCAATACAAGACACACTCCTGCATCCTCAACGCCACCACTCCTGTACCTCCTGCTCCCCTGGTTCATTATATTTACATGCCCTCCTCAGCCGCAATTCATTGTCATGTCATCTCTCTTCCACCCTCTCTGCATTATCAATTGACCTCCTGCACCCTCAATTCATCATCATTTGTTCTCCCCCACACTCAATACAGCATCATTTGCTCTCCCCACCATTAATTTATCAGTTTTTGCTGCCCAACCCTCAACTCATCATCTTTTGTTGTCTGCCAGTCACAATACATTATCGTTTACTCCCCCCCAGCCTCAATTAATTATCAACTGCTCTCCTCCACCCTCAATTAATCATCATTGGTCTCCCCCACATTCAATACAGCATCATCTGCTCTCTCCATCCTCAAATTATTTGCAGCCCCCCACCCTTCATTCATCATTATTTGTTGTCCCCCAGCCTCAATACATCATCATTTACTCCCCCTGCTCTCAATTAATCATCACTTTCTCCCCCCACCCACTATTCATTATCAACTGCTCTCCCCCACCATCAGTTCATCATCATTTGGTCTATCCCACACTTAATACAGCATCATTTGCTTTCCTCCACCTTTAATGTATCATTATTTGCTGCCTCCCACCCTCCATTCGTCATTTGTTGTCCCCAGTCTCAATACATCATCATTTACTCCCCCACCCTCAATTCATCATCATTTGTGTCCACTACCCTCAATTCATCATTATTTGCTCTCCCCGTCCCCCACCCTCAATTCATTACAATTTGCTGTCCCCCACCTTCAATTCATCATTTGCTCTCCCTACCCCCACTCTCAATTCATCATTTGCTGTTCCCCATCTCCCACCCCCAATATATCAGTACATGCGCCCCCCCCCCACCTCAATACAACATCATTCACGGTCTCCCACCCTCAATTCATCATCATTTACTCCATCACCTCAGAACAACATCATTCACTGTCCCCCGTCCCCCACCCTCAATTCATCATCATTTTCTTCCCCACCTCAATACATCATCATTCACTGTCCCCTACACTCAGTTAATCATCAATTTCTCCTCTCCCACACCCATTTAATTGCAAAAAAAGTTTTTCATTCTTACCTCCGAGACGATCCCTTGCAAACACAGCTCCACTTCTGGTAAACTGGCAAGTGGTGCGGGTACATACCGGCATGCACGTGATGACATTATCGCGTAGACGCCATCACCAGCACATCACAGTAGAGGCGATGGGAGTCCTGGAGCTGAATGGCTATTCTGTTTTGACAGCAGTGCAGCACCAGGAAAGCTCCCTGCGCCGAGATGTGCGCCGCCGATGAACTCCAGGCACCTCACTGGTGTCGGCGCTTGGCACTAAAGCTG
Source organism: Ranitomeya imitator (assembly GCF_032444005.1). Lineage (NCBI taxonomy): Eukaryota > Metazoa > Chordata > Amphibia > Anura > Dendrobatidae > Ranitomeya > Ranitomeya imitator. Next base: position 527,137,515 of record NC_091286.1, read on the forward strand.
CGCTCTCGCGCTTAGCTCAGTGTCTCCTGCATGCCAAGCTGAATGGTCATATTTTATGTCACCGCTCAGCAATGCATCCAGATATAGCTCAGTTGGGCTCATCATGAGACATATGGATAATCGGCAGAAAGGTGTGGATTTCTTTGTTTTTTATTTTTCTTTGGATATTAATACATGGGTTAAAGAGTTAATGTCCATGGCACTTTCATAGGCTATTAATATCAGTCAGCAGCTGTCTGCCTAGCTGTTGTGAATTCTGTGGCAGAGCTCCCTCCTGTGGTCACAAGTGGTACTTCGGCTGATTCTCTCTATGAGCTTCCGTTGGTGGAGGAGAGTGGTACTGCGGCTTCTGAGTTTCCTTCCTCAGGTGATGTGGTGAAGTCGTTAGGTGCTGCTCTATTTAACTCCACCTAGTGCTTTGATCCTGGCCTCCAATCAATGTTCTAGTATAGGACTTGCTTCCTCCTGGATCGTTCCTGTGGCCTGCTGCTCTGCATAGCTAAGTTCCGCTTTTGTTATTTTTGTTTGCTGTTTTTTCTGTCCAGCTTGCTTGTTTGGTTTTTTCTTGCTTGCCGGTAGCTCTGGGACGCAGAGGGTGTACCTCCGTGCCGTTAGTCGGTACGGAGGGTCTTTTTGCCCCCTTTGCGTGGTTTTTTGTAGGGTTTTGTGTTGACCGCAAAGTTACCTTTCCTATCCTCGCTCTGTTCAGAAAGTCGGGCCTCACTTTGCTAAATCTATTTCATCTCTACGTTTGTCTTTTCATCTTATCTCAGTCATTATATGTGGGGGCTGCCTTTTCCTTTGGGGTATTTCTCTGAGGCAAGGTAGGCTTATTTTCTGTCTTCAGGCTAGCTAGTTTCTCAGGCTGTGCCGAGTTGCATAGGGAGGCGCAATCCACGGCTGCTTCTAGTGTGGTTGGAGAGGATTAGGGATTGCGGTCAGCAGAGTTCCCACGTCTCAGAGCTCGTTCTATGTTTTTGGGTTACTGTCAGGTCACTGTATGTGCTCTGACTTCTATGTCCATTGTGGTACTGAATTACCTTATCATAACACCTAGCCCTACGCTTTTTATTAAAAATAGGGGGATCCCAAGTCATTTTTGGGGGGTTCACCTCTTGTTAATAATGAGTAAAGGCTATGTAGACAGCTGGGAGCTGATGTTAACAGCCTGGGAAGCTCCATGTTTATTACCCCCTTCCCAGACTATGAACATTAGCCCCCAGCTGTTATCTTTCCCTCAGCTGGTTAAGAAAAATAAGGGGGACCACAATCCATTTTTTCTTTTATTTATCTAATTTTTTAGCTAAATACATGTACAGTAAGCTTCACACACACACACTGCACTGATTATACATCTCAATTACATCTATCTATCTATATCTGTATATAAGATTGTTTTCTTAGAAAACTAAGAGAATGACAGAATTGTTGCATGTAAAAGCTGATGTTAAAAAAACCATTACATATGGATTGTCATATGGATGATGAGTGAGGAAAAATGCACACTCACATATCACTCGGATGCTATGTGATAAAAAAAAATGCATGACACTCGCCAGACATGCTCCAACTTTTGTGGCTGAGAATCTCAGCTACTTTTCATACGCAGATGTGAGTGTACCTACCTAAAGCTGTTAAAGGCTTGTTTAAATTATGGCAACACCTGCCCATATGTTCTAACTTGATAGATTTCTTGCAAAGATCAGCAACACAGTACAGTAAAACATAAGTGAATGGGGTTATACTAACATTACCTAACACAAAGGGAAAAAATATTAGTGGATTTTGAGGTATGTTGCAGATTTTAAATACGCAGAAAAACAGTGAACCATGCAGCAAAATCCATATTTTTCAGATGGGGACCATGTCTGTGGTGGAAAGGACTAACACTGTGGCCCCACTGCACTTTAATAGGACACTGTCACTAGAACTGTGGTTGAGGAAAAAAGGGCGCTACTTAACAAAAACAGTCTTACTTTCCATAGCAATCTATCAAAGCTCATTGGTTGATAAGGGAAAGATTTTCCATTATTTCCATTCTGTTGTATCTGCTTTTCTAAAAACGGTTTCCATGAAGGGGTGTAATGGCCGCGATCACAAAGGTCGTAAATGCAAATGGCCCCATGGAGGTTAAGGGGCTAATTAAACTTCAACTGGATGTGTGTCCTCGGAAAAGTGACATATATACGTGCGTCACCAGGATAAGGGACATATATACCAACATGGTGCACAGGATAAGAGACACATATACCAGGATGAGGCCCAGGATAAGGGATATATATCAATATGGGGAAATATATACACTGCTCAAAAAAATAAAGGGAACATTAAAATACCACATACTAGATATCACGGAATTCTATATTCCAGTTGCAAATCTTTACTCATTACATAGTGGAATGTATTGAGAGCATTAAAACATAAAAATTATCAATATAAATCAAAATTATTAATCCATGAAGGTCTGGATTTGGAATGATACTCAAAATCAAAGCGGAAAATCAAATTACAGGCTGATCCAATGTCGGTGGAAATGCCTCAAGGTAAGGAAATGATGCTCAGTAGTGTGCATGGCCTCCAAATGCCTGTATGACCTCCCTACAATGTCTGAGCATGGTCCTGATGAGACGGAGGATGTTCTCCTGGAAGATCTCCTCCAAGACCTGGATTAAAGCATCAGTCATCTCTTGGACAATTTGTGGTACAACTTGGCATTGGTGGATGGCACGAGACATGATGTCCCAGATGTGCTCGATTGGATTCAGGTCTGGGGAATAGGCAGACCAACCCATAGCATTAATGCTTGCATCATGGAGGATCTGCTGACACACTTCAGCCATATGAGGTCTAGCATTGTCATGCCTCAGAAGCAATCCAGGGCCCAGTGCACCTGCATATGGTCTCACAATGGGTCTGAGGATCTCATCCCTGTATGAGTCACCCGCCAGGGCTGTGGGGTTCCCGGTACCGGGTCTGGTGTTCACAGGGGGATGTCATGGTGGCAACTCGGTCCATGGCCCTGGGCGCCCATGTAAAAGGGAGATTTTGAATAAAGTTTATATTCGTGATGCCACCTGTGGTATTTGGTCAGTGGGGACCGACGCTGCTTTAAGGGGCCCTCTGGGGTGATGTTATGGCAGCTAGATGGTACAACTTCCCACAGGTGAAGTATATCCCCAGGGCTCCCAATGTGTAGATGGAAGATGGTGAATGGCACAGTAAAGAACGAGGACACAGGTTTGCAGTCTCTTTACCTGGTTTATTGAAGACTCAGGCAGCCACAGTCCAGGGTACCAGATCACAGGGCAGGCAGGGTCCAGCCAGCTTGGAAGCGAATCCAGAGTCCCCTTTACCAGGTGGAGTTAAAAGCCTTCCTCTAGTGCGGTGGTGTTGTAGTCCTTTACTGCCTACAGCTTCAGATAAGGTCCTCACAGTTCTTCTCTCTGTCCCCCATATAGGATAGGACAATACTTGCATGACAGGTAACGCGAGCCTTTTTACAGGGACCCTAACACGCCCCGGGCTCTATGTGTTACTGTGTCTCAGGTGTGTGTGGCAGACAGGTAACTTGCAGTTCAGCTGTCCTGCCGGTTTTTGATGTAAGTCTAAGAGTCCCTTACAACCTTGGTGGTCCAGCTACCGGTTATCTGCGCTTTGCCAGGGAGAGTCTGCTCGCTGCTGTCCTCCCCCTGGTATCACTCTCCTGTGTTTTGCTCTCCTGCATGCTCACTGAACAATGTTTGGCTTTCTATCTGTCTTATTCCAGGGGCTGTAGTATTTCAGACTTCACGGCCCCTTCAGACATTCTGACACACTATGTCAGTTTGCTCTCTCCTCTGACAGAATCTGACTAACTTCCCTCCAAACCACAATATATATAGGGGAGTCACCTAGGAATAGGATCAAAAGCTCCCCCTTGTGGCCTGGAGTGTGAACATGTTGTGTGTATGGTGATTACCTGATAAAAGATATCCTTCATCGCTTCCAAACATACAGTAACATCACTCTCCCCGTGAGGAAAGCAATGCTACTGTGACGACCAGGACCCTGGGGCGCCACAGGTACCTAATGGAAGTCAGGGTACCTCTGGCTAGCACATAGAGGGCTGTGCGGCCCTCCAAAGAAATGGCTCCCCACACCATTACTGACCCACTGCCAAACTGGTCAAGCTGGAGGATGTTGCAGTCAGCAGAACGTTTTCCATTGTACCTCCAGACTCTATCATGTCTGTCACATGTGCTCAGTGTGAACATGCTGTTATCCATGAAGTGTGCAGAGTGCCAATGTTGAACCTGCCAATCTTTGTGTTCTCTGGCAAATGTCAATCGCCCTGCGCAGTGTTGGGCTGTAAGGTTAACACCCAGTCGTGGACATCGGGCCCTCATAATACCCTCCTGGAGTCTGTTTCTGACAGTTTGAGCAGACACATGCACATTTGTGGACTGCTGGAGGACATTTTGTGGGGCTCTGGCACTGCTCCTCCTGTTCCTCTTTGCACAAAAGAGGAGGTAGTGGTCCTGCGGCTGGATTGGTGCCCTCCTCCAGCCCCTTCCACGTCTCCTGGTGTACTGGTCTGTCTTCTGATGTCAGCTCCATGCTCTGGACACTGTGCTGGCAGACACAACTACCCTTCTTGCCACAGTTAGCATTAATCTGCCAGACTAGATGAGCTGCACTACCTGAGCAACTTCTGTGCATTTTAAACCTCATGCTACTGTACCTCTAGGGGTGAGAGCAATGACAAAATGCAGAAATGACTAAAAAGGATGCAAACAGAGAAATGGTCTGTGGTCCCCACCTGCAGAACCACTCCTTTATAGTGTGTCTTGCTAATTGCCTATCATTTCTACCTGTTGTCTGTTCCATTTGCACAACAGCAGGAGAAATTGATTCACAATCAGTGTTGCTTCATAACTGGACAGGTTGATTTCACAGAAGTGTGATTGACTTGGAGTTACATTGTTTTTAACATGTTACCTATATTTTTTTTGAGCAGTATATACAAGGATGGGGCCGAGGATAAAGGACATATAAACTAGGATGGGGCCCAAGATAAGACACACCTATACCAGGATGGGGGATATATACACCAAAATGGGGCCCAGGATGAGGGACAAATATCCGGATGGGGCCCAAGATAAGGAAAATACAGTTGAAACCAGAAGTTTTACATACACTATATAAAAAGACACACATGCATGTTTTTCTCAATATCTGAAATGAAATCAGAATAAACCTTCCACTAGCTTCTCACAATAGTTGGTTGGAATTTGGGCCTATCCCTCCTGACAAAACTGGTGTAACTGATCCAGGTTTGTAGGTTGTCTTACTCGCACCTGCCTTTTCAGCTTTGCCCATAAATTTTAAATATGATTGCGATCAAGGCTTTGTGATGGCCACTCCAAAACATTGACTTTGTTATCCTTAAGCCACTTTGTTACTATTTTGGCAGTATGCTTCAGATCATTTCCACCCAAGCTTTAACTTCCTGGCTGATGTCTTGAGATGTTGCTTCATTATTTCCACGTAATCTTCCTTTTTCATGATGCCATCTATTTTGTAAAGTGCACCAGTCCCTCCTGCAGCAAAACAACCCCGCAACATGTTGCTGCCACCACCCTGTTTCACATTTGGGATGGTGTTCTTTGGTTTCCAAGCTTCTCCCTTTTTCCTCCAAACGTAACTATGGTTGTTATGCCCAAAAAAGTTCAATTTTAGTTTCATCAGATTACAGAACATGTCTCCAAAAATTAAGGTCTTTATTCCTGTGTGCATTTGCAAACATTAATCTGTTTTTTATGTTTATTTTGGTGTAATAGCTTCTTCCTGGCAGAGTGGCCTTTCAGCCCATGTTGATACAGTACTCGTTTCATTGTGGATATTGACACAATCTTACCAGCTTCTGTTATCTTCACAAGGTCTTTTGCTTTTGTCCTTGTTTTGACATGCACGTCGAACCAAAGCACGTTCATCACTGGGGCACAAAACCAATCTCCTTCCTGAGCGGTATGATGGCTGGACATTCCCATCTTGTTTGTACTTGCGTATAATTGTTTGTACAGATGAACGAGGCACCTTCAGGTATCTTGAAATTGTACCCAAGGATGAGCCAGAGTTGTGCAACTCCACCGTTTCTCTTCCTTATATCTTGGCTGATTTCTTTACACATTCCCTTGATGCTACACAAAGAAGCAGTGTGTTTCAGGTGTGCAGTAAAATACATTCACAGGCGTTTCTCTAATTTACTCAGATGTTGCCAAAAGCTTCCACAACGATGACATCGTTATACAGGCAGTCCAAAATTGCCTAAAGGCATAGTTATCTTAGTGTATGTAAATTGTTGCCTTTGCAGTAAGTAATAAAAAATTACTTAAACATTTCCTCTCTCTCATTATACTGGAACTAGATGGTGGCCCGATTCTAACGCATCGGGTATTCTAGAATATGCATGTCCACGTAGTATATTGCACAGCCCACGTAGTATATTGCCCAGCCACGTAGTATAGTGCCCAGCCACGTAGTATATTGTCCAGCCACGTAGTATATTGCCTAGACAAGTAGTATATTGCCCAGTGACGTAGTATATTGCCCAGCCATGTAGTATATTGCCCAGCCACGTAGTATATTGCCCAGTGACGTAGTATATTGCCCAACCACGTAGTATATTGCCCAGTCACGTAGTATATTGCCCAACCACGTAGTATATTGCCCAGTGACGTAGTATATTGCCCAGCTACGCAGTATATTGCCCAGTGACGTAGTATACAGCAGACACGTAGTATATTGTCCAGCTACGTAGTATATTTCCCAGACAGGTAGTATATTGCCCAGTGACATAGTATATTGCCCAGCCACGTAGTATATTGCCCAGCCACGTAGTATATTGCCCAGCCACGTAGTATATTGCCCAGCCACGTAGTATATTGCCCAGCCACATAGTATATTGCCCAGTGACGTAGTATATTGCCCAGTCACGTAGTATATTGCCCAACCACGTAGTATATTGCCCAGTGACGTAGTATACAGCAGACACGTAGTATATTATCCAGCTACGTAGTATATTGCCCAGACATGTAGTATATTGCCCAGTGACGTAGTATATTGCCCAACCACATAGTATATTGCCCAGTGACGTAGTATATTGCCCAGTCACGTAGTATATTGCCCAACCACGTAGTATATTGCCCAGTGACGTAGTATATTGCCCAGTGATGTAGTATATTGCCCATTACGTAGTATATTGCTTAGTGACGTAGTACATTGCCCAGTGACATAGTATATTGCCCAGTGACGTAGTATACAGCACAGAGCCACATAGTATATTGCCCAGTGACGTAGTATATTGCCCAACCACGTAGTATATTGCCCAGTGATGTGGTATATTGCCCAGTCACGTAGTATATTGCCCAACCACGTAGTATATTGCCCAGCTACGTAGTATATTGCCCAGTGACGTAGTATACAGCAGACACGTAGTATATTGTCCAGCTACGTAGTATATTGCCCAGACACGTAGTATATTGCCCAGTGACGTAGTATATTGCCCAGCCACGTAGTATATTGCCCAGCCACGTAGTATATTGCCCAGCCACGTAGTATATTGCCCAGTGACGTAGTATATTGCCCAACCACGTAGTATATTGCCCAACCACGTAGTATATTGCCCAGTGACGTAGTATATTTCCCAGTGATGTAGTATATTGCCCAGTTACGTAGTATATTGCTTAGTGACGTAGTATATTGTGCAGCCACATAGTATATTGCCCAGTGACATAGTATATTGCCCAGTGACGTAGTATACAGCACAGAGCCACGTAGTATATTGCCCAGTGAAGTAGTATATTGCCCAGTGACGTAGTATATTGCCCAGTGACGTAGTATACAGCAGACACGTAGTATATTGTCCAGCTACGTAGTATATTTCCCAGACAGGTAGTATATTGCCCAGTGACATAGTATATTGCCCAGCCACGTACTATATTGCCCAGCCACGTAGTATATTGCCCAGCCACGTACTATATTGCCCAGCCACGTAGTATATTGCCCAGCCACGTAGTATATTGCCCAGCCACGTAGTATATTGACCAGTGACGTAGTATATTGCCCAACCACATAGTATATTGCCCAGTGATGTAGTATATTGCCCAGTGATGTAGTATATTGCCCATTACAAAGTATATTGCTTAGTGACGTAGTACATTGCCCAGTGACATAGTATATTGCCCAGTGACGTAGTATACAGCACAGAGCCACGTAGTATATTGCCCAGTGACGTAGTATATTGCCCAGTGACGTAGTATATTGCCCAACCACGTAGTATATTGCCCAGTGATGTAGTATATTGCCCAGTCACGTAGTATATTGCCCAACCACGTAGTATATTGCCCAGCTACGTAGTATATTGCCCAGTGACGTAGTATACAGCAGACACGTAGTATATTGTCCAGCTACGTAGTATATTGCCCAGACACGTAGTATATTGCCCAGTGACGTAGTATATTGCCCAGCCACGTAGTATATTGCCCAGCCACGTAGTATATTGCCCAGCCACGTAGTATATTGCCCAGTGACGTAGTATATTGCCCAACCACGTAGTATATTGCCCAACCACGTAGTATATTGCCCAGTGACGTAGTATATTTCCCAGCCACGTAGTATATTGCCCAACCACGTAGTATATTGCCCAGTGACGTAGTATATTGCCCAGTGATGTAGTATATTGCCCAGTTACGTAGTATATTGCTTAGTGACGTAGTATATTGTGCAGCCACATAGTATATTGCCCAGTGACATAGTATACAGCACAGAGCCACGTAGTATATTGCCCAGTGACGTAGTATATTGCCCAGTGACGTAGTATATTGCCCAGTCACGTAGTATATTGCCCAACCACGTAGTATATTGCCCAGTGACGTAGTATACTGCCCAGCTACGTAGTATACTGCCCAGCTACGTAGTATACTGCCCAGCTACGTAGTATATTGCCCAGTGACGTAGTATACAGCAGACACGTAGTATATTATCCAGCTACGTAGTATATTGCCCAGACATGTAGTATATTGCCCAGTGACGTAGTATATTGCCCAGCCACGTAGTATATTGCCCAGCCACATAGTATATTGCCCAGCCACGTAGTATATTGCCCAGTGCCGTAGTATATTGCCCAACCACGTAGTATATTGCCCAGTGACGTAGTATATTGCCCAGTCACGTAGTATATTGCTCAACCACGTAGTATATTGCCCAGTGACGTAGTATATTGCCCAAAGAGAAAAGAGAGACTGACAGCACTCACTCATTGGGGTGCCAGGTCCACATCCAGGGAACCTTACTGGAACATCCACATAGTCCATAAAGAAACAAAGAACCAGCGCTCCATCCGGGTGTAGTATTCCAAACAATGATCTTTATTGAGCCATGTAACAGCAACGTTTCGACCCGGAGGTCTTTTTCAAGCATGTCTAATCAAATAGCGTGGATGCCACACAGTGCACCAATCGCAATCAGGCCAGCCCCCTACCTCATAATACAGCATAAAACAAATAGCAAAACATACATCAGATACATATATCAAAAAAATCCACCACCGCAGATATAATCACTACAGAAGAGACATGGAAAAGATATATATTACATGAGATCCACGAGTTGTTTACCTTCATATCAGCCAATCGGACAAATGTATCAGTTGTTACTATGGAGATACAGACCAATCATATATGAATCCTATACCCTCCAGTATACTGGATTCCACCAATACCTAACTACTAAGAACGGCGCCTGAATTCACCTGCTGCCTATCAGGGATCACAATCCTACTGAGGGCTCTCCAGTCCACCAACCAGCCCCCCTGTCACATAACGCTCCACTTACGTCATATCCCGCTCTGATCCTCACAGCATCTGATCTAATCCCTGCCTCCAGCCATGTCAGCGTCATCACAGGAGTGCGCACGCGCACATCGAGCCGGGAGAACACACTGCAGAGAGCGATGAAGCTCAATTGACAGGAGTGCCTGCCCCCACACACAGCGGCAACGTCACATGACCTAGGTTAGGGAATGTTACCTAGGTGACATCAACAAACACAACTTATGCTAACATCTATATGGCGGTGCTCGAGGACAGGTTTGTGTACAGTTCCATCCTCTGGCGCCACGTCAGAGCCTGGTGGCGCTATATTGACGACATTTTTGTAATTTGGGAGGGCAGTTTACAGGAGCTACATGATTTCCAGACATAGATCAGCTACACTCTGAGTTGCGGTTTACCCTTATACATTCAATGACACATGTACAGTTCCTTGATACCTTGGTATACAAGGAAATGGGTAGGTTGAGAACGGACATTTTTGTAAAGGAAACAGACAGGAATAGCCTGTTGATGTTCGATAGCAACCACCCAAGGAGAATGGTGAATTCGCTGCCATGGAGTCAGCTGTTGAGGGTCCGGAGGATAGTGTCTGATGAGGATAAAGTAAATCAACGTCTGGATGAGATGTGCTCAAAATTTCTACAGAGGGGGTACCCTGGTAAGGAGGTGGTGAGATATAAAGAGAAAACCTTGAATTGCTCTCGTGAGAGCATTCGTAAAAAGACACGTGTGAAACGGGTTTGTGATCGGATCCCATTTGTGACAACTTACAATCCAGCGAGTAACCAGATTGGTAGAGTGATTAGGAAACATTGGTCACTTTTACAACGGGGTCTGCCATCGATCCCTAGTTTTGGGACTTATCCACTGATGTCCTTTAGAAGGGGACGTAATCTTAGGGACAGACTGGTTCGCTCTGATATTGGAACATCTAAAACCTCAACACAAAGAACTCTTAGCACGGTCAAATATGGGAATTTTCCATGTTTGGGCTGTGCATGTTGCAACAGCATGCTGAAAGGAGAATTCTTTTGCCATCCCCATACTGGCAAAAGAATTTTCCTCAAAGAAAGGTACACTTGTACATCGAGTTGGATTGTGTACATGATTGAATGCCTGTGTGGGCTCACTTATGTTGGTGAGACGACCATGGAGGTCAGGGCTCGGATCACTAAACACAAGAGTACGGTGAGGACGGGGCTTACTGAGTTGCCTGTACCGAAACACTTTCTTGAACATAAACATTCGGTCAACCAGCTGCGATTCAGGGTCATTGATAGTGTTCCGGCCCTGAGGAGGGGTGGTGACAGACTGCAATTGTTGAGGAAAAAGGAACTGAAGTGGATTTTTATGTTGGGATCCCTACAACTGGGTGGCCTAAATTTGGATTTTAATTTACAGACCTTTGTAGTATAGTTTCATCACATTGATGGGGTCTGGGTAGCTCACATCGGTATTGTTTTTAACATGGTCCGCTCCGTGGTTTATTTATTTTATCTTGTATTCTAGGTGGTTATAGATATATGGACATTGGGGACTGGACTTATCAAGGATGATGGATGCCGGGACTTGAGTGTTTATTCCATCTTTTGTTCATTCCATTATTCCCCATAATGATATGGGATGGATTTCAGACTATTAATCGCCTTTGATATGACTGGGTGGTTCACCTGTTTTTCATAGCGCCCTTTAGGATGTCACGTTTGTTTTATCTATATCACCTAGGTGATCTCGTTTGTCCGTGTCTATATGGCGCTGCTGCTGTGATGGGTGTGTGCGCACCGGCCGGCGTGATGTGCTATTGACAGGATTCTGGCTGTGCTGGTTGCGCATGCAAACACACATACAGTAGTGTCCTTAAAGGCACGTGATGTGCTGCGTTGGAGGAGGCAGCTATGATGATTGTGTTTGTTGATGTCACCTAGGTAACATTCCCTAACCTAGATCATGTGACGTCGCCGCTGTGTGTGGAGGCAGGCACTCCTGTCGATTGAGCTTCACCGCTCTCTGAGGTGTGTTCTCCCGGCTCGATGTGCGCGTGCGCACTCCTGTGATGACGCTGACATGGCTGGAGGCAGGGATTAGATCAGATGCTGTGAGGATCAGAGCGGGATATGACGTAAGTGGAGCGTTATGTGACAGGGGGGCTGGTTGGTGGACTGGAGAGCCCTCAGTAGGATTGTGATCCCTGATAGGCAGGTGAATTCAGGCGCCGTTCTTAGTAGTTAGGTATTGGTGGAATCCAGTATACTGGAGGGTATAGGATTCATATATGATTGGTCTGCATCTCCATAGTAACAACTGATACATTTGTCCGATTGGCTGATATGAAGGTAAACAACTCGTGGATCTCATGTAATATATATCTTTTCCATGTCTCTTCTGTGGTGATTATATCTGCGGTGGTGGATTTTTATGATATATGTATCTGATGTATGTTTTGTTATTTGTTTTATGCTGTATTATGAGGTAGGGGGCTGGCCTGATTGCCATTGGTGCACTGTGTGGCATCCACGCTATTTAAGGCTGCTCCCTTGCATGATTAGACATGCTTGAAAAAGACCTCCAGGTCGAAACGTTGCTGTTACATGGCTCAATAAAGATCGTTGTTTGGAATACTACACCCGGATGGAGCGCTGGTTCTTAGTAGTATATTGCCCAGTGACGTAGTATATTGCCCAGTTACGTAGTATATAGCGCAGCCACGTAGTATATTGCCCAGTGACGTAGTATATTGCCCAGTGACGTTGTATACAGCACAGAGCCACGTAGTATATTGCCCAGTTACGTAGTATATTGCCCAGTGACGTAGTATATTGCCCAGTGACATAGTATACAGCACAGAGCCACGTAGTTTATTGCTATTGTACAGCGACGTAGTATACAGCACAGAGCCACGTAGTATATTGGCCAGTCACGTAGTATATTGCCCAGCTACGTAGTATATTACCCAGCCAGGTTTGTCACAGGTTAAAAAATAAACATATACTCACCATTCCGAGGGCCCCTTGTAGTCCACGGCAGCTTCCGGTTCCAGGGTTGGTATGAGCGCAGGACCTGTGATGATGTCGCGGTCACAAGACCATGACGTCATGGAAGGTCTTTCTAGCGCAGGCGCGCAGGGCCTGTGATGACGTCGCGGTCACTTGACCGTGACGTCATGGCAGGTCCTTGTCGCGCAGGGCCTGTGATGACGTGGCGGTCAAATGACCGTGACTTCATGGCAGGTCCTTCTCCTATACCATCTTTGCCACCGGAACCTGCAACGGAAGATGGTGGGTGAGTATAGCAGGTTTTATTATTATTATTTTTAACATTACATTTTTTACTATTGATGCCGCATAGGCAGCGTCAATAGTAAAAAGTTGGGGACACACAGGGTTAATAGCGGCAGTAATGGAGTGCGTTACCCGCAGCATAACCCTGTTTTAGCGGTGACCTAAGGGGAGTATGCGGGCGACAGGTACTGACTGCGGGGAGTAAAGTGTGGCCATTTTCTTCCTGACTGTGCCCGTCGCTGATTGGTCGCGGCAGCCATGACAGGCAGCTGGCGAGACCATTCAGCGAATGAATAACTGTGACAGAAGGACAGACAGACGGAAGTGACCCTTATACAATTATATATAAGATTTTACAAATATTAGTTCTTATGTTAATCCTAGTTGACCTAAAAAGGGAAAGGTTTATTCTGATTTCATGTTAGACTTTGAGAAAAACATGCAAATGTGTCTTTTTATATAGTGTATGTAAACTTCTGGTTTCAACTGTATATATATTTCAGGATGGGCGATATATATATAGCAGGATGGAGCCCAGAATAAGGGACATATATACCAGGATGCAGGATATATATACCAATATGGGGCCCAGGATAAGGGTCATATATCAGGATGGGGCCCAGGATAAGGGACATACAGTGGGGCAAAAAAGTATTTAGTCAGTCAGCAATAGTGCAAGTTCCACCACTTAAAAAGATGAGAGGCATCTGTAATTTACATCATAGGTAGACCTCAACTATGGGAGACAAACTGAGAAAAAAAAATCCAGAAAATCACATTGTCTGTTTTTTTAACATTTTATTTGCATATTATGGTGGAAAATAAGTATTTGGTCAGAAACAAAATTTCATCTCAATACTTTGTAATATATTCTTTGTTGGCAATGACAGAGGTCAAACGTTTTCTGTAAGTCTTCACAAGGTTGCCACACACTGTTGTTGGTATGTTGGCCCATTCCTCCATGCAGATCTCCTCTAGAGCAGTGATGTTTTTGGCTTTTCGCTTGGCAACACGGACTTTCAACTCCCTCCAAAGGTTTTCTATAGGGTTGAGATCTGGAGACTGGCTAGGCCACTCCAGGACCTTGAAATGCTTCTTACGAAGCCACTCCTTCGTTGCCCTGGCGGTGTGCTTTGGATCATTGTCATGTTGAAAGACCCAGCCACGTTTCATCTTCAATGCCCTTGCTGATGGAAGGAGGTTTGCACTCAAAATCTCACGATACATGGCCCCATTCATTCTTTCATGTACCCGGATCAGTCGTCCTGGCCCCTTTGCAGAGAAACAGCCCCAAAGCATGATGTTTCCACCACCATGCTTTACAGTAGGTATGGTGTTTGATGGATGCAACTCAGTATTCATTTTCCTCCAAACACGACAAGTTGTGTTTCTACCAAACAGTTCCAGTTTGGTTTCATCAGACCATAGGACATTCTCCCAAAACTCCTCTGGATCATCCAAATGCTCTCTAGCAAACTTCAGACGGGCCCGGACATGTACTGGCTTAAGCAGTGGGACACGTCTGGCACTGCAGGATCTGAGTCCATGGTGGCATAGTGTGTTACTTATGGTAGGCCTTGTTACATTGGTCCCAGCTCTCTGCAGTTCATTCACTAGGTCCCCCCGCGTGGTTCTGGGATTTTTGCTCACCGTTCTTGTGATCATTCTGACCCCACGGGGTGGAATTTTGCGTGGAGCCCCAGATCGAGGGAGATTATCAGTGGTCTTGTATGTCTTCCATTTTCTAATTATTGCTCCCACTGTTGATTTCTTCACTCCAAGCTGGTTGGCTATTGCAGATTCAGTCTTCCCAGCCTGGTGCAGGGCTACAATTTTGTTTCTGGTGTCCTTTGACAGCTCTTTGGTCTTCACCATAGTGGAGTTTGGAGTCAGACTGTTTGAGGGTGTGCACAGGTGTCTTTTTATACTGATAACAAGTTTAAACAGGTGCCATTACTACAGGTAATGAGTGGAGGAAAGAGGAGACTCTTAAAGAAGAAGTTACAGGTCTGTGAGAGCCAGAAATCTTGATTGTTTGTTTCTGACCAAATACTTATTTTCCACCATAATATGCAAATAAAATGTTAAAAAAACAATGTGATTTTCTGGATTTTTTTTTCTCAGTTTGTCTCCCATAGTTGAAGTCTACCTATGATGTAAATTACAGACGCCTCTCATCTTTTTAAGTGGTGGAACTTGCACTATTGCTGACTGACTAAATACTTTTTTGCCCCACTGTATATACCAGGGTGGGGGATATATATACTTGGATGGGGCAAGGAACATGAAAATATATGCCAGAATGAAGGGGGTATGTATATATATATATATATATATATATATATATATATATATATATATAGTAAGATTGCTCTCACTAAGTGTATTGGGGGACACTCGCTTGGCACGGGATTAACGTAGTCAGGCACGATTTTTCGCTTAAACACAGTCTATACGGTTTATTAAAGTGTCATAAACCGGCTTGTGCACAGTTCACATTATACATTTCATCAAACACAATAGGCACCAACTGGTGATATTAACTTGCAGCTTTGTCTTAAACACTTCATTTACGGCTTTGTTTCACGGACACTAAACATGCTGGACCTCTCACTTCGCCCAGTTACTATGGGTGTCCATACGCCGTACAGTTCACCAGTGTCCCAAGTCACATACAGCGCATATGACACTGAGTCGCGGTCTCTAAACACGACGAACCTCACTCCGTTCAGTCACCGTGGGAGACCACACAGTTCATAGAACATTACAAGCACCAACAGTCTGTATAGGTACCTGACAGGAGCTCCTGCTCCACCTGCTGACTCCTTGTCAGTCCACTCCTCTGGGAAAGCTGCCTCACAGGGATCACCAACTTGCCTGGGCGGCATATCTTAGTCAGTCCAGACCCACCGAAGGACAGTAGCTTCCCCAACATAGACCATCCAGAATCATAGTCTTTCTGTGCGCTATTCAGGGATCCGGTCCTACTCCCAGGACCTCCCAACACACCAGCATGTGCTCTTCAGGAAGCCTCCTCCCAACACAGGTTGCCCAGTGTGCTATTCAGGATTCCAACTCCCAGGACATCCAACACACTGGCATCTCCTCCTCACATGAACCGCACATGTGACCTGTCCAGGTGCTATTCAGGACCTCATCCAACACCCCAGGAATGTGACCTGTCCAGGTACTATTAAGGACCTCGTCCAACACCCCAGGCATATAACCTGTCCAGGTGCTATTCAGGACATCATTCCAATACCCCAGGCATATGACCTGTCCGGATGCTATTCAGGACGTCAGACCAACACCCCAGGCCACTAGCAAGTCCAAAGCCCCACCATGTGCTCTTCAGGACTCCTACTCCCAGGAAATCCAACACACCAGCATGTGACCTGTCCAGGTGCTATTCAGGACCTCTGTCTAACACCCCAGGCCACCAGGTCCAAAGCCCCACCATGTGCTCTTCAGGAAGCCTCCTGCCAGGTCTTCCAGCACAGGTTGCCCAGTGTGCTATTCAGGGATCCGGTCTTACTCCCAGGACCTCCCAACACACAGGCTCTCCAGGACCTTCCACTGGAACCACACAGGAGCATGTGACCCACACCCTGGTCACATTATATACCCTTAACCACTCCCCTGGGTGGGAGTGTGGATGTGTGGCTAGTTTGTTCCGCCCATCTCACACAACTAGCCTAGTAAGTCTCCCATTATTAACATATACACACTCTTGAGGGACTACAGGTCCCAGAACAACAACATTGCATCAGACTTACCACGCAGACTCCCTCTGCGACACATATTGGCCACTCACAATTCTGCCAGTCACTGTTTCACCACGATTATCACAACAGATATGCCTCCATGCACATCCCAATGAGCACTCACAGCGCCCCCTAGCTGTCACAGGGGTCACTGCATCACTATATATATACCAGGATGAGGGACAAATATATATACTGTATATATATGCCAGGATGGGAGTTGCCTGGTCAAAATCTAAATACGCCACTGCTTTAATGTGCCACTAGTTTCTTAATGGTGACTATATGACTGGCACAGCGGATCAGAAGGAAACGTGCTACGCCCATAGGTGGCGCAGATGGTTCGTGGACCCACTGTGCCACAGACCAGACGTACTCTGGAGGGGCATGACTAAGCAGCTACTTTGGTGTTCACTGGAGCCTCAAGTGGTGAGGTCAGGATTGTGCGGCAGGTAGCTGCCAGGTGCCACTCCAGGGCGGCATCCGGCAGCAGCAGCTGACCCCAAGGGTCTGGCCATTTACTCAGATTCCTAGACATAACAGGACGACCACTAGGACCGGTTCGGACTGTGCAATCTCTGGATTGCAGAACCCACAAGGACGGGTTTAGACTGTGTCGATTGGACGGCCACAGGGACAGGTTCAGACTGTGCAGTCTCCGGATAGCAGACAGGATGGCCACAGGGACCAGTTCAGACTATGCCAACAAGATGGCCACAGGGATAGGTTCAGACTGTGCCAACAGGGACAGGTTAGACACACTGGTCTAAGGAAACAGTTCAGTTATTGCCAATGTGGTTTCAGGGAACGAACACCACCTAAGCGGACACAGGAATGAGGACTAACTATATTGGACTAACTGGAAACAGGATACAGGCTATCATGCAGGTTCTGGCCACACCAAGACCAGGGGACCGCAGAACTCATTAGTAGGACACCTTACTAACTAATTATTCAATACCTTGCTCAGCGACTCCCTAGGGGAGAAGGAATCTTTTACACAAGATGTCTCCCAGCTATTGGCCGGAAGCCATCTTGCAGGTGTACTACATTACACTAACTGCCTCTCGGAAACAAGTTGAGGGCATTTAGTATATCTGCTCGTTGCCCCTTTAAGAACAGGAGAGCAAGGTCGTGAGTATGCCAGCATTTCTGCATAGAAAGAGAAGGGGACATCATGAAGGGGCGCCAGCCATAGTGCTACATTACCCCCCTTATGGCCCCTCTTCTTCAAGCCCACGAGGACTCTCTGCAGAGAAGTGGGAGGCTGACACCTCAGCACAGACTGACACGACTTTTCATCAGGACCACGACTTCTTTTGTCAACTAGAAGAAAATTACATCTCTCATCTCACCATCTTCTCGTCTAGGATGTTTCTCACCATCAAGCCATTCTCAGCATAAAATGAAGTGGGCATAGTACCAGGAACTGGGCACTGGAAACTCTCTACATTCGTTTAGATCAGTTATCACCCCGGAGGATTCAAGGACCAGCTTGAGTTCCTCCGCCTGGTTGGTAGGTTGAAGAGACTTTAAAGATTACACCCCCTTGACGTTCCCTTCACCAGACCTACTAGAGACTGAAGATACCTGCTCAGGATCCGGCTTCAGCCTAGTCTCCAAGATATATAAACCCTACATCATAATGCACGACTCAAATAAATATAATAAACGTAATTTTATTAATCATAAAAACATAACACAATACATATACAAGGGAAAACAAAAACAGATGGAAAAAAGTACGAGATGTCACAGGGACTAACACAGTATATATAGTTCATAATGGCCCATATATAAAATCTAACGTAGATATCAATATTGAAAAGTTTTTCCATATACCTTAAAGGGACACTAGAACATATAGGATTTCTATGTATAGGTACCCACAGAATAAATTATTGAGATTTTTCTATAACTAAGAGGGCAACGTGGCTCAGGATAAATATTGCTATAAAAGACTAATGTGCAAAAAATGCCATGTAAGATAGGTTTATATAGGTCAATAATACCACAATAATACAAAAATTAAATAAATTATATATAGTAAGGGTAAGACTTACAAACCCAAAGTGTCATAGTGCAATAAAGTGCAAAAAAGATTTATAGCAGCACAGTATGCATATTTATATCCAATATACTAATGAGCCAGTGAAAAAAAGGGGGTGTTATTGTATGTACTGTATGTATGTGCACACACATGTATGCACATTCATTCTTATTGATTATCATTTTTGTTTTTATTGTTGAATCATTTGGGTTCATGAATATATATCTATAATATAACGCTGGGAGCGTCACTCTGTCCGAAGCCTTTATAGACTGCGCAAACGCAGTCTGGCCCCCTCAGAGTGACGCTCCCAGGAGATCGCGGTATGCGTAAACACTGAACGCACACCGCGATCTCCAACGGAGAGGCAGGGACGAGCCAGGAGGGTAAGTATCGGCTATATTCAACTGTCCCCTGTTCCAGCGCTGCGTGCGGCTCCGTCTCCGTGTCCCGGTCCTCGGCCTGTGACGTTCATTTCAGAGGGCGCGATGACGCGCTTAATGCGCGCCGCCCTCTGACTGACCAGTCACAGCCAGAGGACCCGGAAGATGGCGGCGTGCAGCGGTGGAACGGGGCCAGGTGAATATAGCAAGTGCTGAGGGGCCTGAGCTAGCGGCGATACCGCATCTTATGGGGGCCATAAACCATAATGGAGCAGTGTACGGGGGCATATACCATGGAGCATCTTATGGGGGCCATCAACCATAATGGGGCAGTGTACGGGGGCATATACCATGGAGCATCTTATGGGGGCCAAAAACCTTTATGGAGCAGTGTACGGGGGCATATACCATGGAGCATCTTATGGGGGCCAAAAACCTTTATGGAGCAGTGTACGGGGGCATATACCATGGAGCATCTTATGGGGGCCATAAACCATAATGGAGCAGCGTACGGGGGCATATACCATGGAGCATCTTATGGGGGCCATAAACCTTTATGGAACAGCGTACGGGGCATACACTATGGAGCATCTTATGGGGGCCATAAACCTTTATGGAGCAGTGTACGGGGGCATATACTATGGAGCATCTTATGGGGGCCATAAACCTTTATGGAGCAGCGTATGGGGCATATGGATGGGAGCAGCAAATTAAAGAACGGTGGCGCAGGATGATAGCAGCACATGACAGAACGGGGGAGCAGGATGGCAGCAACACATGACAGAACGGGGGTGCAGGATGGAAGCAGCACATGACAGAACGGGGGCGCAGGATGGGAGCAGCACATGACAGGATGGGGGCGCAGGATGGGAGCAGCAAATTACAGAATGGAGGCGCAGGATGGGTGCAGCACATGACAGGATGGAGACGCAGGATGGGTGCAGCAAATGTCAGAATGGAGGCGCAGGATGGGTGCAGCACGTCAGAATGGGGGCGCAGGATGGGTGCAGCACATGACAGGATGGAGGCGCAGGATGGGTGCAGCACATGTCAGAATGGAGGCGCAGGATGGGTGCAGCACATGACAGGATGGAGGCGCAGGATGGGTGCAGCACATGACAGGATGGAGGCACAGGATGGGTGCAGGACATGTCAGAATGGAGGCGCAGGATGGGTGCAGCACATGTCAGAATGGGGGCGCAGGATGGGTGCAGCACATGTCAGAATGGAGGCGCAGGATGGGTGCAGCACATGTCAGAATGGGGGCGCAGGATGGGTGCAGCACATGTCAGCATGGGGGCGCAGGATGGGAGCAGCACATGACAGGATGGGGACGCAGGATGGGTGCAGCACATGACAGGATGGGGAAGCAGGATCGGTGCAGCACATGACAGGATGGGGACCATATACCAATATAAATGCTCGCTACCCGGGCGTAGAACGGGTTCAATAGCTAGTATATATATATGTGTGTGTGTGTGCGTCGTCATTGCGGCACATACATTGTTTTTTATCTGGTTTTATCTGATTACGTTTACTATACTTATTTATTAATTATTGTTTTTCTTTTTCCTTTTTCTTTAGATCTTTTGCCATATTTACATTGATTTTTGTTCCATAATATTACATGTACTGTATTTGACTGCTTGTATTTGTATATATCGGTGTTGTTTATGTACTATTTTGCACTATCTATAATGCACTGTAATCACACTTATTAACTATTATATACTCTTATACAGAGATTCCGGTTTTGTTATTTTAGTTTATTTTTTCTTTTCATATGTTATCTCCATGTGTTTTGATAACGGCGTCGGGTACATATTTTGTTTCCTGTCGTGTCATACTTACTCGCCACAGTTTCACCGTCACTTCCGGCACTTTATGCGCTTCAGGTTGGAACGCACGCTGTTGTTCCTCTCCCCCACATGGTGTGCTATGAGGAGATGCATCATGTGGGAGGAGTCTAACTCCGGCGCTACCATGCATGGTAGAATACACGCGTCTAATACATAGTTAGTAAGGCCGAAAAAAGACATTTGTCCATCCAGTTCAGCCTATATTCCATCATAATAAATACCCAGATCTACGTCCTTCTACAGAACCTAATTGTATGATACAATATTGTTCTGCTCCAGGAAGACATCCAGGCCTCTCTTGAACCCCTCGACTGAGTTCGCCATCACCACCTCCTCAGGCAAGCAATTCCAGATTCTCACTGCCCTAACAGTAAAGAATCCTCTTCTATGTTGGTGGAAAAACCTTCTCTCCTCCAGACGCAAAGAATGCCCCCTTGTGCCCGTCACCTTCCTTGGTATAAACAGATCCTCAGCGAGATATTTGTATTGTCCCCTTATATACTTATACATGGTTATTAGATCGCCCCTCAGTCGTCTTTTTTCTAGACTAAATAATCCTAATTTCGCTAATCTATCTGGGTATTGTAGTTCTCCCATCCCCTTTATTAATTTTGTTGCCCTCCTTTGTACTCTCTCTAGTTCCATTATATCCTTCCTGAGCACCGGTGCCCAAAACTGGACACAGTACTCCATGTGCGGTCTAACTAGGGATTTGTACAGAGGCAGTATAATGCTCTCATCATGTGTATCCAGACCTCTTTTAATGCACCCCATGATCCTGTTTGCCTTGGCAGCTGCTGCCTGGCACTGGCTGCTCCAGGTAAGTTTATCATTAACTAGGATCCCCAAGTCCTTCTCCCTGTCAGATTTACCCAGTGGTTTCCCATTCAGTGTGTAATGGTGACATTGATTCCTTCTTCCCATGTGTATAACCTTACATTTATCATTGTTAAACCTCATCTGCCACCTTTCAGCCCAAGTTTCCAACTTATCCAGATCCATCTGTAGCAGAATACCAGCTGTTCACTATTTATTCATTATGCACAACACCACCGATTGGTCCCTTGTTGGTTAAATACCGTTCCATTAGTTATCATTTCATTCCCTCGTCAAAGCTCAGGCGAAATGCGCGTCGGGCAGGTGCGGGCTGCCACGGGGCTTCTTCTATGGTTAAGTATCCAACTGGATTGTATCTCTCTGTACTTTTGATGTTTGACACTTTTGTCTTTTTAGGACCCTTATTCATTAATTAGAGATATAGGATATTATAGGCATGTTGGGGTATTTCACCAATCGCATACTTTATTTATTCCTATTACATTTTTATTGTATATGGTGATAATTTCCCCCCCCCCCCTTTTTTCACTGGGACATCATTATATTGGATATAAATATGCATACTGTGCTGCTATAAATCTTTTTTGCACTTTATTGCACTATGACACTTTGGGTTTGTAAGTCTTACCCTTACTATATATAATTTATTTAATTTTTGTATTATTGTTGTATTATTGACCTATATAAACCTATCTTACATGGCATTTTTTGCACATTAGCCTTTTATAGCAATATTTATCCTGAGCCACGTTGCCCTCTTAGTTATAGAAAAATCTCAATAATTTATTCTGTGTGTACCTATACATAGAAATCCTATATGTTCTAGTGTCCCTTTAAGGCAGAGGTCCCCAACTCCAGTCCTCAAGGCCCACCAACATGTCATGTTTTCAGGATTTCCTTAGTCTTGCCCAGGTAATAATTGCATCACCTGTGCAATGCAAAGGAAATCCTGAAAACATGACCTGTTGGTGGGCCTTGAGGACTGGAGTTGGGGACCTCTGCTTTAAGGTATATGGAAAAACTTTTCAATATTGGTATCTACGTTAGATTTTATATATGGGCCATTATGAACTATATACACTGTGTTAGTCCCTGTGACATCTCGTACTTTTTTCCATCTGTTTTTGTTTTCCATTGTAAATGTATTGTGTTATGTTTTTATGATTAATAAAATTACGTTTATTATATTTGAGTCGTGCATTATGTTGTAGGTTTATATATTATTGGTGAATGTATGTCATATATTTCTCTTGGTATATATGTGTATTCATTTTTCTGGTCTCCAAGATGACACGTCCATGAGGTAGGGAGGTACTTGGGGGCAGGTCAGTGGTACAATCGTCGGGACGGGGTGGGGAAATCGCCTCCTCTTCCCTTTCTTTGGAGACATCACCACACAGAGACTCGGCGACTATGAGACCTGAAGGAGAAGATGGCGTCATTGTTGGCTGACCTGAACGTATGGGGACCAGAAAAGTCTTGTGACTTGGCTGTCCCCAATGAAGCAGCACACGGCACCTGAGTTCTCAGCTCTGGATGACCGATGGGAATACCAGACTGCACATGAAAGACGATCTTCTCCATGTATAATGCTCTGATGTGGAGCTCAAGTTGTACAGACATGAATTGACTGCTTCTGAGTAGGGCTTGTCCTGCATTTGACAACACCTTCACTGGATTCTCGAGCTGCCAGACAGGAGTCTGACACCAACTCTTTACAGCTTGCAGCACAAACTCTCCAGCCGAACCGAAGCCTCCACCT
Organism: Ranitomeya imitator; assembly: GCF_032444005.1. Classification (NCBI taxonomy): domain Eukaryota; kingdom Metazoa; phylum Chordata; class Amphibia; order Anura; family Dendrobatidae; genus Ranitomeya; species Ranitomeya imitator. Next base: position 527,161,320 of record NC_091286.1, read on the forward strand.
GCCATGGATACAGTCATAGTCATTTGTGGAGTGGAAATACTCCTGCCAAGGGCAGATTCTCCTACTGGCTCAAGGTTTATGAGTTTATTAGGCTTTGCTGGACAAAGACCATCAGGATGTTCCGCACAACTGTAGCGATACAATCTCAAGACTGAGTTACGGCTTCTGCTTAGCCTGCCAAACACAGTCAACCTTCACAGATTCTGCATGGGTAGCTGCCTCAACAGGCTGGCGAACAGGTGGTCTTTGAAAGGACAGGGCCAGAAGTGTCAGTTGTCTCACATGCATCACCCGCCTGGTCTGCTCCTTGAAGCTGGAAAGAGAAGTTTTTCCAGGAGATTTGGGGTTCTGCTTGTCGAAGCCCATGCGGAAGGTCACCAGGAAGGCCTGCAGGTCCAAGGTGATAGGAGCCCCTTTCTCCCATAGGGAGTTGAGCTATGCCAGGGCATCTACAGATAAGTAGGACATTAGAAATCACACCTTGGTCCAATCAGAGGAAAATTGCTCACTGAAAACTTCTAAGTGCCGCATGGACTGCTCCAGGAACCCACAGCACTGTTTCTGATCCCCATAGTACCGAGGTGGATCAGACAGCAATGGTTCCATTATGCAAGCTTTCAGGTTGTTCAGACATCAGGGCTTCCAGTTCAAAATGTTTTCCTGGCTCTCTCCCTGGTGCCTCAGCTGCCGACACAGCTCCGAGTGCAGAGAGGACTGGGGATCTGCAGGGCCCATGGCCGAGCAAACATATGTCCACAGGTGGAGCACGTGGTCCGTGGACCCACTGTGTCAGACTGGACTTACCATGGAGGGGCGTCACTAAGCATCTACCTTGGTGTTCACTGGACCAGGGAGGTGTCCGGCAGTAGCAGCTGACCCCCATGGGTCTAGATGCTTACTCAGACTCTTGGGCAGGGCAGGATGGCCACTAGGACATGTTCAGACTGTGCAGTCTCTGGATAGCAGACGGTATGGCCACGGGGACAGGTTCAAACTATGCCAACAGGATGGCCACAGAGACAGGTTAGATACACTTGTCTCAGGAAACAGGTTCAGGTATCGTCAATGAGGTTTCAGGGGACAGACACTGGCAAAGTGGACACAGGAACAAGGACTAACTATACTGGACTAACAGGACACAGGATACGGGGTTGGCCACACTGGGACCAGGGGATAACGTTCAGACTCTGGTCACACCGGGACCAGACAACTCACTAGTAGTACATCTAACTATCTAATGATTCAATATGTTTTTTTTTTTTTTCAATATGTTGCTCGGTGACTCCCTAAGGGATAGGTAGTCTTCAATACAAGATGCCTCCCACCTATTGGCTGGGAGCCATCTTGCAGGTGTACTAGATTATACTAAATGCCTTGCAGAAACAAGCTAAGGGCATTTAGTATATGCGCACGTGGCCCCTTTAAGAACAGAGGATCACGGCCTCGCGCATACTAGATGCGCTGCCAGGAACTGCGGCACGCACAACAGGAAGACCACGCCGCAGGACTGGGGCGGTGAGTAAGCCAGCGTTCTTGCATGGTGGAAGAAGGGGAAACCATGCAGGGGTGCTGGCCAAAACGATACAACGTGCCTAAAGTTTAACAGAATGGACACAAGGAGCTGTTGAAAAATTGATGTGTGAAGGGCCCATTCATTTTGAGAGGTTGGTGTGCTGTCTGTTTTTAAAAAGGAAAGCACACAGACAAGAAATACTTGAGTGTGAATACGTTTTTTATCAAAGATTTTGTAGTCAACAATATTGTAACACTACCTTTCTTGAATTATATTTGCAAAATGGGTAAATACCATTGTAGTTTGTATATAGTAATAATAAAAGTTTCAATAGCATTTATACAAGAAATACAAATAATGCCTGTTACCATATAAAAGGTGCATTTGTCGCCCTCTAGTGTTTGATTCTTAACTACTAATAGAATTACTTTATGGACAGAGAATCACTTTGAAAGATTATTATTATTGCTCGATTTGTAACATAAATGATGACTGGACAACACTTCTTGCCTATACTTGCCAAAAATAGCTCTAATTTTTTTTCACTTCCTCAGGGCATGCTTCCTATGTATATGCCGGATATATGGCCATGTAGCTTGCAATGGTATGCTGTACAGTTGTAAGCTTGCTTTATAGATTGTAAGCTTGCGAGCAGGGCCGTCCTGTTATGAACAGGTAATTCAGAACCACAATGGACCTTGAAGTTCAGAGCACACAAAGTGACCTGACAATTACCAAAAACATAGGACGAGCTATGAGACGTGGGAACTCTGCTGACCGCAATCCCTAATCCTATCCAACCACACTAAAGGTAGCCGTGGAGCGCTCCTGACCAGTCCTATGCGCCTCGAGCACAGCCTGAGAAACTAGCTAGCCCTAAGAAAGAAAAATAAGCCTAGCTTGCCTCAGAGAAATACCCCAAAGGAAAAGGCAGCCCCCCACATATAATGACTGTGAGTTGAGATGAAAATACAAACACAGAGATGAAATAGATTTAGCAAAGTGAGGCCCAACTTACTGAACAGACCGAAGATAGGAAAGATTGCTTTGCGGTCAACACAAAACCCTATTTGCGGTCAACACAAAACCCTACAAACAACCACGCAGAGGGGGCAAAAAGACCCTCCGCACCGACTAACGGTACGGAGGTGCTCCCTCTGCGTCCCAGAGCTTTCAGCAAGCAAGAAAAACCAGTATAGCAAGCTGGACAGAAAAAATAGCAAACAAAAATGACACAAGCAAAACTTAGCTTATGCAGGATAGACAGGCCACAGGAACGATCCAGGAGGAAGCAAGACCAATACTACCACTCACGACCACAGGAGGGAGCTTGGCCACAGAATTCACAACACCGTCCCTCCTATAACTGTAGAAATACATATTACTCTTTAATCGTGCAATTGTAAGTACATGATCGCTCTTAATTGTAAGGGGCTGCAGAATATGTTGGCGCAATACAAATTAAGAAAAAATATTTTTATTATTAAACTTATTAATATTTTCTCCTTACTTAGAAATACATACTTGACTACACTTTTTAATACAGTTAAAATAAAGATATGGCGATTCATACTACCCAAATATGTCCCAAAAGAGCAGAAGACAAGATGCAGAAGAGGTATGCTTGTGTGAATAGGTGTGCAATACAGAAAATGTTTTAAACTTCTGGTCTTAAAATGCATATAATGTTCTTATTTTTTTTACAGACACGGTAACAACAGATGTTTCATAAGGTAGTAAAATCAAAAGCCTGAAATGGGGCTTTTGCTGGGTAATTGTATTTGAAGGCCAGTGGTGTATCTAGGTTCTCTGGCACCCAGGGCAAAAATTCAGTTGGACGCCCTTCCTAATTCTCTCAAGAGACGCAGGAAGAGAAGCTCGTTGTCACGTGACAGTACTATTGAAAATCACATACGAGTGAAATTGCCATGTCATGACTGCTGGAACCTGCAAGCAGAGCTGAATCCTGACAGTGAGGATATTACATGCTATTAGGATTGGCTACAAGATTTTATTTTATAGTTAAAGGGTGCATCGAGGTTTTAGATGAAAGTCTGCAGTCACTATAGGTGGCTGCAGGCTTCTGAATTCTCACAGTGCATGCACTGCACACTTTTAGGATTCTCCCTTGCACAAGTATGTGATTTCTATACTTCTGGCCACATTCGGACCAGACGTGTCCAGTCTCGTCCAATTCATTTTAATTTTTCTTTAGTCGGCATGTGACCATATGTATGCAAATAGCCAGCATGAGAGAATCCTGACAGCGCGCAGTACACACTGTGAGAATTCAGTAGTCTGCAGTCACATATAATGACTGCAGACTCATCACAAACTTGTACAACCCGTGTTGCTCTTGTAAGAGAGACTGGACCGGGGGTACCTTTTTGTGCCCTGGCCGGGACTGTCACCTTTGTTATCTGGGGGGAAGCTTAGAGACCCAGAACGACCGCTGCACTCAACAGCAGGGGGCATAGCTAGGGTAAAAAGGGCAGAGCGCGCAAAACGGCAGGCAGACTTGGCGGGAACACACAGCGCGCAGCAGGGGAAGTTTGGTTCTCCGTCCTCTGAGGTCACTCTATTCTATCTAGATGATATCATCTTGTATACTGTCACGTTCGAGGAACATCGGCAAAGACAAGAACAAGTGCTGAGTCGTCTTCAGAGACATGGATTGAAAGTAAAGTCTCAGAAATGTAATTTATTCCGTACCCAGATTGAGTACTTGGGACATGTCGTCTCTGTAGAGTGGGTGAAACTGTCCTGTGAGAAAGTTGCCGCAGTACAAGATTGGCCCATTCTGAGGACCGTGAAAGATGTACGGGCCTTCCTGGCACTCACCGGGTATTATCGGCGATTCGTGAAGAACTTTACTTGCATCGTGAACTCGCTGCTAGAACTACTGAAAAGGGCGCCGTCTGGTGCAAAGAACAACACTATCCAGTGGGGAGAATGGCAGGAAAAAGCATTTCGAGCTCTTAAGGTGGCTTCAACTGAAGCGCCAGTGTTATCCTATGCAGACTTCTCCCAGCTGTTTATTCTCCACATTGATGGAAGCCTGCATGGACTCGGAGCTGTGTTGTCTCAGATCCAAAACAGTAAAGAGCAGGTGATCGCCTACACGAGCAGATCCTTACATGACTCCGAACGGAACCCGGACAACTACAGTTCATTTAAACTGGAGTAGCTGGCATTAGTGTGGGCCATGACTGAGAAGTTTGCGGAATACTTTTCTGGCTCTGGAGTCCTAGTATGTACTGATAATAACACTTTGGCCCACCTGGAAAATGCAAAACTCGGAGCCCTGGAGCAGCGCTGGGTGGCTCGGATGGCAAAGTTTCGATATAAGATCACCTACAAGAGTGGAGCTGAGAATACTCACGCTGATGCCCTATCCAGAGTGACACAAGGAAAACCTGGGCCCAACCATGACGAAGAGTTGGAGGCACAAGAAGTTGCTGAGTTCCGGGATTCTGCCAGGACGTTGGCAGCTACGCAGGACCAGGTACAGGCAGTGACTCGGGAAGGCATACTCGGGCGGTCCCAGGATGACTGGGTCCAGATACAACAAGAGGATGGGGAGCTTGCTCAAATAAAATAGTGGGTGACTCTGAAACAACTGCCCAGTCAAAGAGAGAGGGACGCCCTGTCCTCAGAGGCTCTGCAGATTTTACGGCTGTGGGAAAGACTCTACTTGAAAAACGGGCTATTATACCGGAAGATCCAGTTGGAACAGGAACTGGGTATCACCTGACAGGTGGTTATCCCTGAGACATTGTTGCCCAAGATAGCTAAGGAAGCACACGAAAGAGGAGCTCACTTCGATCAAGAGAAGACCTATCAGTGGCTACAAAAGCTAGTTTACCATCCTTGCTTAAAAGCCGTGGTGGAAGAGGCCTGTCGACGATGTAGAAGCTGCAAAATATCTAAGCTTCCATAGCAAAAAGCTCCTACATAAACCATCGTGGCTTCCGCATCTCTGCAAGTATTGATGATAGATTATCTTATAATAGGTCCGGCTCACCAGGGATACGAACATTGTCTAGTAATGATGGATCACTTTACTAAATTCACCGTTGTGATTCTGACACATGACCAAACTGCCGAGTCTGCAGCACATGCCATCTGCAAGAATTTCATTCAAGTGTATGGCTGCCCGAAGAGAATCCACTCCGATCAACGTGCCTGTTTCCTAGGGAGAGTGATGGAAGAACTGCACCGCTTGTACCGGATCAAAAAATCTCGGCCGCCGCCGTATCACCCTCAGGGAAATGGAGCCTGTGAACAGTTCAATCGGAGTCTTATCCAGATGTTAAGGTCACTAGAGGAAGACCGAAACCGGGCCTGAATTTGTAGCTGAGTTGGTGTGGGTATATAACAACCGAGTACACCGCACCACTGGGCACACGCCATATTTCCTATTGTTCGGCCGGGCGGGAAAAGAGATCACCGAGCTGGAGTTGGATCCAGAGGAGGATTACCCACGGACGGGAGTGTCCACCTGGGTCCGAGAACATCGGCTGTAGACATTACATCGCTTGGTGCAGACCAGGGTCCAGGAACTTTGAGCATCTGGAGACAGCTCCTCTGCGAGGGACAGCTCTCCAGGCCAGAGACCGAGTGTTGGTCCGAGATAAGCGTCTAAAGGACAAACTGGAGTACCGGTGGGAAAAAAATAACGTATCGAGTAAAGCGGAGAATCAGCTCGGAAGGGCCCATTTATGAAATTCAACCAGAGGGGGAAGAAGATGCCCCCACTCGAGTGGTCCATCGGAATATGTTGCATCCCTGTTTGTCGAGAGATCCACGACCAAATTGAAGAGGAAAGTGCCCCTGAAATGTCCCATCTGCCTGTTGCTGATTGTGAAGACGAAGAGTTGCCTGAGCTGTCGCCTGTAAATCTGGAAGAGGGACAGGTTACTGAAGCTCCTGAGGTTCCTGAAATGATAGTCCCATTAGAAATGGGCGCCTCCCCGCCCTCCTCTATTCAGCCCGACTCGACTACCCCACCTAATTCGACTACTCCTTCTGACTTGAGGCGCTCTGAGCGGGCCACAGCCAGGATACCCCCAACAGATATAATCAAGATCAATTTATTTGGCAACAAGTCGTTCAAGGATTAGTAGAATGTCAACGCAAACTACAGGAACTCTCGCCCGTGGAATGGTGAGCAAAAGGAGAGGGAGTGTAAGAAGAGAGACCTGACCGGGGGTACCTCTTTCGTGCAGGGGCCGGAACTGTCAGGATTGTCACCCTTGTTATCCAGGGGAAAGCTTAGAGACCCAGACCGACGTTTGCATTCGACAGCAGGGGGCGCACCGAGGATAAAAAAGGGTAGAGCATGCAAAATGGCAGGCAGACTTGGCGGGAACACACAGAGCGCAGCAGGGGAAGTTAGGTGCTCCATCCAATGAGCACCGTGACAGCGCAGGTCCGCACTACATTGTCCTTGCTGCCACCTACAAAGACTGTGAACGGAGAACTGTATTTCGCCAGTTGGCCCCTTCTGCTCAAGGTACTCAATGCCACGGATCAGTGAATAACGCGTGCGTGCCGCCTAAGAGATACCGGGTGACTTACCAAGAACTTAACCCTTACTCACCCGCACACACTCTCCCTCTTATGGTACATGCCCTCCACACTAACCTCTCCTTTCCATATTGCACTGGGCACCGTCGAGTGACATCAGCAGCGTGATCATGACTTGATCAAGCTCCTGACGTCCCTCTGCGGCCAGAGCTTCAGTTGTACTCGAGTCTGAAAGACATGAGTACAATTGATCATTGGGAGCCAGCGCGCTGCATCTTCTCTGAGCCGGCTGCCAGCTTGGAACTGCCGACTCCCAGTCCGGGGAGATACTTCGGACCGCTGCATTAGGCAGCCTGTCTGCGCCCCCCTGCACATGTCCTGGCTGCTCCACCCTAGATACGCATCTGTTGAGGGCTAACCCTTAAAGGTTAGAGCATTGCTATGAATTTTTGTCACCCATTAATTTCAGTGAAGGGCAAAGAATTACCATAATACAACCTTTATATTTTCCTATGAGAAAAAACTATACTACAAGTTACCTTGCAAATGTATGAAATCTGACATGGTAACGTTTTTTGCAATAGTTGCAATCCATTAATAAAACCCGTCATTAGCTTTTTACCTACGACGTTGGGGTCATGTTAATTAAGTGCTAACCAAAATCACATTGTTAACCAAGCTATACCTTTTGTAGATTTTCAGCAGTTTAGGCGTTAAACTTTACGTTATTCGGTTACTCTGAATCATTGGGGTGTAGCATCAGCATGGCAAAATCCTAGCTGGAAACACACTGATTGACATCCTCCCAGCACAGATAGGGAGCGTCACATGGGTCCTGCTGCTATGATGATGGTGTGGGCATGCCATAATGTAAGATATTGGACCCCACTAAACTTCATTGCAAGTACAGTAACAGCTACGTGTTACATTGATTTGGTCACAAAACAAGTGGTAAGGCCATTTCTTCGAACGAGTCATTTTTTAACACAATAACACCAGGCCGCATGTTGCTTATAAAAATGTGAACAGCCGACCTGGCCGAAATGTGCTACTATGGCCTGCAGGACATGTCTCCCATAGGGCACATTTGTGACGTCATTAGTCAGCAATTGTAACGAAGCTGCCAGCAGTGGATCTTGATGATTTTCGTGACCAAGGGCCTTTAGAGTGGCAGAGCATTTCTCAGAGAACCACTAATAAGCTCAATGATAGCAGCCAACCTGTGTAATTGCTAATATTTCTGCACCAGGTGCTCATAGTCGATACAAAATAAATTGAGATGTCTTAAAAACGTTGTTTCCATTTTTTTTGAGCATTTTCATATCATTAACATTTCATTTCGTCCTGTGATTTCCATAATTCCATGACTTTTAATTCTTGGTGTTGCGATTTCAATATTAAAGAGTGTATATACCTTTACAGGGTAAAGGTATAGAGTAATAATGCAGAGTTGCCTTAAAAATGAGATGCTCCCAGAAAATTCTGTGCAAATTCTGGTAAAAATTATACAAATTTGCATACAGGGCACACTAAGTAAAAAAAAGACATATTTCGTATCCTATGGCAGATTTTTAGAAAGAAAATAATCAAATACTCAGGGGAAACGCAGAAATAAAATATGTGAAAAAAATGGAGACTTTTGACCTGCTAACAGATTCTCTCTTATCATGCATATTAAAATGGCAAATATTATGATGTGCTCTATAGCAAAAACATGCAGATTGGCTCTCTCCTGGAAGGGAAGAAAACTAGGTTGTGCCCCCTATGGGAGGTAACTACCCTGTAAATCAATGTATGGAAATTTTATAATCCTTGCAATGTGACTAGGGATAGTCAATCATCTACAAACACCTTTATTTTTTTAAATATTTTATCTTTGGCCACTATGTATAGGAGAGGGAGGAGGAGGAGGACAGGGCATTAGATTCAGATCAGAGCTCCTCTTTTTTCCCCATCTACAAGGAATCTCATCATTAGGAACTGCCATCTCATAATATACCGTAACTGTCATGATTGGACTGGCAAGTAAACTGGGACCAGGGGCACCTTTCCTGGCTCTAGCTCTAGGGGGTGCCCTAACTCACCCTGTTCCCCAGGATACCTCAGATGGCGAGGATGACAGGGCCTCCGCCCTTGCCCAGTCTCCTAACTGCAGCCCTGCGTCTGTCCCCTTCCCCCACCCGGGAAAGAGCGGCACTACCGTGTTTACCGCAGTACACCAACCCAACAGGGATAAAAAAGACAAGGGTAAAAGAAAATTCCACTCACACAAATATACTCTCACAAATAACAGAGGTATTCACCAGGGTGTGAAGGACGGGGGAAGAAAATAAAGCAGGTAAGGATGAGGAATTTCCAAGAGTACAAACCAAGCAACAATCGCACAATAAACTCCTCCAGCTCTCCAGACACCAGCTCTTCACTCTTCAAGTCTATCTAGCAAATGCTATCTCAGACAAGAAACTAGCCAGAAGGCCTAGCTTTTATAGGAGAGAGAAGTGGCTAACCGAGCACAGCTGAATTCAGGAATTAACCCCTGTCCTGCTGAAAGAAAACAAACACATTTAATATACTGGAGAAGTGCTTCTTCTCAGCGGTGAAGCAGGAGCCATCAGACGCTGCGGTCTTCTGGTACTGCTCTGTCGCGGTAACTCCGTGACAGTAACAATCTGCCTGCATTGTACACAGTACCAGTGAATTGAGAATTTTTAGACTGAATGATCAGAATTTTCTGATTATATTACAATGTTCTTTATCGTCATGTGTACTATTGATTTATGAAATAAAAATAAAAATGACATTTACTCTTTAAGAACAGACTTTTTTTCCGGAAACCAAGGCATGTGTGTCAGAGAATGAAGGCTTCCTGCATTGTGATACAGGCAAGAAAAATCTCCACAAACGGTATATTCACATGTTGCACTTTTGCCGCAAAACAACCTCAGCATTTTGCTATCCTAGCGAAGTGAATAAGATTTCTGACGTCTCATGCATATGTTGCTTGTCATGATCCAGACTAGGTTTTGAGTTCTCAATCGAAATATAAAAAGGACAGCGCCACACCAGGAAGTGACAGACAGTAACTTTCTTTATTCTGCCTCCTGCGGCGACGTTTCGGTCCGTGGACCTTTTTCAAGCACCAAAAGGTCCACGGACCGAAACGTTGCCGCAGGAGGCAGAATAAAGAAAGTTACTGTCTGTCACTTCCTGGTGTGGCGCTGTCCTTTTTATATTTAGATTGTGGACTCTTTTGCTGGGATGGACCCCCTGGTGTGGACGAGCGCCCTGATGTCCATGGAGACGGTGTCAGTATTGGGTGCGGTCTAACACATTTGTTGGATACTTAGGTTTTGAGTTCTGTCTTCCATTTTCCCGGTCTGATCATGTCAGGGGTTAACTTTTCTCAGCCTCAGTCTGGTCTCAGGTTTGCTATTTCTCCCCTCTGTGTCCTGCAGATCATGTCAGTTATAGTTTTTGCCTATTGCTGCTGTAGCTGACTCTGATCGATCCTGCTGCATTTGCTGTCTGAACCGTGTCCCTGTTTTCCCCTGTTCCCATCCTGACTCAGTGTTTCCGCTTAGTGTGCAAACACCCCTGGTTTTGGCTTGGCTTGTATCATGACCTGTTTCTGTCCTGTCTTTTGGCTTATCCGCTCCTGACTGTTACGGACCCCCTGGCTTGTCTCTGACCATGAGTTTGCTTTTTCCTTTGGTACTGTGCTACAGTCTAAGATTTGACCCAGCTTGTTTGACGATTCTGCTGCCACCTGTGGTAGCCTCTCTGCTGCACTGTAGGTCAGCTCTGTTTAGGTGCAGTCCTGCTTCCTCTCTACTGCAATCTAGTGAAGCCTGCACCTATCTGTATTGCAGCAGCATGACACTGCTTATTTTTTATTGCAGATTTGAAACAGTTTCACATCTGCAGCAAGTCAATTCTTTCAGCATTTTTGACACTTTTTTCACCCTTTTCCCACAGGCAAAAAAACGCATTAAGGCTATGATCACACTGGGTGGTTTTGCTGCCTTTTTTGCTGCTTTTTTATGTTAATTTTCAACTGTTTTTTACAGTACCAACAAAGACTATGAGATTTCAGAAATCTCATGAACACACATTGTTTTTTTGTCACCAGTATTTTGGCTTTGCATGTTTTTTTTTGGACATAGAGCATGTCATTTCTTTCAGCGTTTTTTTCAGCATTTTTCACCCTTTGACTCGAATGGTTAGTGCAAAAATGCTGAAAAAATGCACAGAAAATGCAGGTATCATTTTTTGCAATGTTTTTGCTGCAGAAAAGTCAAGGACAGCAGAAAGTGACCTCACATTCAGCTCTGCTACATCTAGATGGCAGGCTGCATGGTTGCATAATGCTACCATACAGCCTGACATCAAGCAGAGACACAGAGCAGCGTCTGCTTTCTGAATTCTTTTGCTGGGGACAATGGCATCACTGGAATGGATGATGCAGTAAGTATGGTATAATTAAGATTTATTACAGGAGTCTGTGTCATTATTTCAATTAAAGGACTTTATTCTGGGGAGGTGTATTTACACAATATGACTATTGGGTCAGTAATGTGGCGTCTTATTGATGCCTCTCCATTACTAACCTCTGGGCTTGATGTCACCCGAAAATACAAAGGTGACATCAACCCCCTAGCTATCACCCCACTTGTCACATCAGGGCAAGTGGGACGAGTGAGGCTAAGCGCCAGAATTGGAACATGCCGAGGGATGGGCAGGTGCCTTCTTTGGAGGTGGTGAGTCATGATGCTTCCATTGCATCGACTGGACTTTAGTCTCAGGATAATAGTGATAGAACTAGCTTTCATCCTGTGTGATCAATCTGTTGAAAAAATCCTTCTGATTTCCATGGCATATTGTCAAAAGAGCCTGAGAGCATTCAAATCGTTCCTGCTTCAGGAAAGGTGTGAGCAGCCAGGGTATCCAGCGTATACCTTATGCATGTGAAGATGGTCTTGGTTGATGATTTTTTTCCATGGACCCCACACTAATCTTGACATTTTGGGCTAGGTGATGAATGGTTATGTGGCGATTTTCCAAAATGGCGACCTCCACTTGCTGGATGTGTGTTTTTCAATAGCAGAGAGGAGTCACCCTGTAATTGGAGCTGTTTGCACCAAATTCCGACCACATTTGAATTGACGATGCCAGTTCTTGACTACATCATGTGATGGAAAATCATCACAATAAACCACTTTCATCTCATCGAACTTCTCACCACTTCAGCACCTGTAAAATCAAGACCGTTATCAATTCTAAGTTGCAAATTGGCAAGTAACATACAGAGACTTAAATCATTACACATGTGCAGTCTCAGTGTCCTGTGATAAATAGAAATGGGTTGTTAGGGGAAATCTTTAATGAACGTCCTTCATATCTATTCTTTCCTGTCGGGTCACGCTGCGATTTTACTGTATGCGGCTGCTGAATTGCTGGCTTTGGAAAGGACTTCGGTGTGTAAAAATCGACAGCAAGCACATGGTCCAAGTGCTGTGCGATTTTTTTTTTTTTTTTTTCAGTCCAATTTTAATCTAGAGGTATGGTTCTACAGGAAGTAGTTTTTCTTTCTCTGGGGGCACTAAACTTTATTAGCATGCACAAAGAGACACAAGTTAGCACAAAAAATGCATGGAAAGACCGCCCCAAAACCAAACCAAAAACACACCAAAACATGCGTTTTTGCCGCAGCTTCTTTCCTGCCATTTTTCCAGAGAAGAGACAAGTTATTTATGCAGAAATGTCAGCAACAAATACTTAACATGTGCACATACATCAAGCCAGAAATATCAACAAAATTGTCCTCACAATGTGTCCATGTTTTTTTGCACTCCTCCTTCTTGCACTAGTCCCAGGCATGCCACCCAAAGAGTGTTTTTTTTTTTTTTTTTTTTTTTTTAGGGACCACCTCAAATTTAAAGAAGTGACTTTGGGGAACATATATGGCAGAAAATACCCAAAAGTGACACCATTCTAAAAACTTCACCCCCCAAGGTACTCAAAACTACATTCAATAAGTTTATTAACCCTTCCAGTGCTTCACAGGAACTAAATCAATGTGGAAAGAAAAAATCAACATTTCACTTTTTTCTCAAAAATTTTACTTTAGCTCAAAATTATTTTCACAAAGGTAACAGGAGAAATTGGACCCTAAAATTTGTTGCGCAGACTCCCTTTAGTATGTCGATACCCCATATGTGGGGCACATGGCAGAGCTCAGAAGGAAAGGAGCACTGTGACTTTTTAAACGCAAAAAACGTCTAGAATTGAGAGTGTATGCCATGTCACATTTGGAGAGACCTTGATATGCCTAAACAGTAGAAACCCCCCACAAGTGACTCCATTTTAGAACTAGACCCCTTAGGCTAGTGTCACACTAGCGTTTACCTGATCTGTGGCGGGCTGCGGACTTCCTCCGTGAAGTCTCACCCTCCGCTGCACCTCCGCTGCTAGCTAGCCTTGGAGAACGTATCTAGATGTGTCATGAGCACCTGGAACCCCCAGATGCTTCACAGAAGTTTATAATCTAGAGCTGGGAAAATAATAAAATCATTCTACCAACAAAAATGTACTTTTAGCCCATTTTTTTATTTTCACAAGTGTAACAGAAGAAAATGGACCCCAAAATTTGTTGTATATTTTCTACTGAGTATGTCGCTACCACATAAATACTACTATTTGGGCGCACGGCAGGGCTCGGAAGCAAAGGAGCACCACTTTACTTTTTGAACACAAAAATGGCTGGAATGGAGAATGAATGCCATGTCGTATTTGGAGAGCCCCTGATGTGCCTAAACAGTTGAAACCTCCCCACAAGTGACCCCACTTTGGAAACTAGACCGCTTGGGGAACTTATCTAGATGTGTCATGAGCACCTTGAACCCCCAGGTGCTTACAAATGTTTACAATGTAGAGCTGTGAAAATTTAAAAAATATCACATTTTACCCACAAAACTGTACTTTTAGCCCAACATTTTTTATTTTCACAAGGGCAACAGGAGAAAATGTACCAAAAACTTGTTATGCAATTTCTCCTGAGTACTCCGATTCCCCATATGTCAAAGAAAACCACTGTTTGGGCACACAGCAGGGCTCGGAAGGAAGGAATGACGTTTTTGAATGCAGACTTTGATGGAATGCTCTGCGAGCGTCATGTCATGTTTGAAGAGCCCCCGATGTGACTAAACAGTGAAAAAAAAACATAAGTGACCCCATCAAGGATTTTATCCAGGGGCATTTTGAGCCCACAGGTACTACACAGAATTTGATAACATTGGGTAGTCATATTGAAAATTTTCATTTTTTCTCACGAACATGTTGTTTTAGCTCTAAATTTGTTATTTTCACAATGGATAATCAGAGAAAACAGACCCTATAATTTGTTGCGCAATTTGTCTCAAACGCGACTATGCCCCATATGTGGTTAAAAACTTCTGCTTGGGCACATGGCAGGGCTAGGAAAGGAGAGAGCACTATATCTCTAGGATAGATTGTAAATGCTGTGTCGCATTTGAAGAGCCCCTGACATGTAAAAACAGCAGAAACCCCTGTAGTGCAGCGGTAGCACCGTATGCAGTGAAGAAGCAGTGACAAGGTTCAAACACAAAAGTCTCTTTTAATGTGTTACTTCACACATAAAAGTCCAAATCCACACAAGTGCATATCAATACTGTCCATTACACAGCACTGCATAGCATCTAGTATCCTTGATATTGCAGTCGCTAAACACGCTGAACCTCTCTTGTCCAGTTACCGTGAGTGACCGCACACCATGTCAATGTCTCTCATACACAGCTTTTACTCACAACTCCATTCGTTTGCAGATCACTACACACGCTGGACCTCCTCTGACCAGTTCCCGTGGGTGATTGCAGCGCTGTGTTAGCTATGGATGCCAGGTGTCCCAGTTCCCCTGACTGCTTGGCTCCGGACTCTGTTCTGTGCCTTTGCACACCGACAAAGCTCCACAGAGCCTCTTGCTCTGTCCTCCTCCAAACACCAGCCGGACACTGACTCTGACCCTGATACACCAAAACCCTCTACTGCAGGGCTTTTAACAAATAAACCTGTGGCCTCAAGTCACATGGAAAACCCAGATCTGGAATGAAACGGACTGCACGACTAACATACTGTAGTCAGATTCAAAACACACATTCCAGAGCAGGTTTTCCCTACATCTGTCTTGGACAATAGCATGTCCAAGACTAACACCTACTTTAATTATCAGTCTGCATTGCAGTCACAGCTATGCCCATGACTGCCTTGCACTCCTTTGGCCTTCATACACCTCCATGCACAACCTAGGGAGAACAAACAGCGACCCCTACCTGTGATATCGGTCACTGCTTCACCATTGCAATCACAGCTACACCTGTGACTGCAATACCCCCTCATGACTCTCCCTCACTAAGTCTACGTGCGCATCCTGGGGAGAACAAACAGCGACCCCTACCTGTGACACGGGTCACTGCCTCACATATCATCCTCCCCTGTTCATACCTGTGGGGTTGAACACTTGTTACCTCATATGGGCGTGAGACGGCATCCGCATGACTCTGTGACATCCCTGCTCGACATTACACTAAGAAACCAAAGTACAGACCGGAACCATCGATCGATGCATGCATCCCTCTCCTTTGCCTTTCTCCTCCATACTTCATTACAAGACCAACCACCACCCCATAGTCCGTTGCCATCGACATGCTCATGTTCATGTTTAACTGTAGGTTTGGGCCGGTTCTGGGTGGTCTCAACCTTGTTTATTTTGGGGTCACTAACCACACAGCTCAACTTGTCACCTAAGTACTTGCCCTCGTGCCTCTGGTACCATTTCCTCCGTACCCCTACCCGTGCCTGAGTGACTACTCCATGCTGAAACAACGCAGTCCATGCCGGCAACTACGAGCATACACCTGTGTTACGTTGCACCTGAACCTGAGCCTCCTGACACTGCTGTATAGCGAGCGCTCTGCCTGTTTTACCCTGACCCCCGGCACGTCCTTGGCCGATGCCAAAGTGTTTCTCATGCGCTCGTCCCCAGTCACCTGTGCGACACTCCCAGCACCTCCCGGCGTTCTTTTTATTTGCTTGTTTCTTATACCTGCATCTCTGTGTGGGACCCTGGACCTGAGCTGTCCAGAACTTACCAGGGAACACCTCCAGCTCAGGGTTCAGTGGGGTCCCCACAACCTCTACTGCCACTATCTCTAGGGGAAGCCTATCAGGGTTTCACTCTGTCCGTAAGTTGGCGACACCTGTGGCAGATTTCTCACCATTTTCGGGTTCTGCACCCCAAAACAACATTATCAGTCTCTCCTGCCAATACCTCTAGGGGGAGCCTTTCGGGATTACACTCTGTCCCTAGGTTGGTGACCCCTATGGCAGATATCTCAACAACTTTGGGTTATGCACCTGGCAGAAGATTTTTCGTGAGAGGGCTGACCCTCGTCTTCCACAGGAATCAAAACAGGGGCTAGTCTGTCCCCAACACAGTCCCATGTGGAAGGGTCTTTACCACTCCCACCAAATGTTTAAAGTCCCCACATGGTGAAGAAAAATTAACCTTCGCAGTTGGATACTCCCAGATTTCCCCATGGATACCCATCACCTCTAATTTCTGTCCTTTGGGGTTGTCCCTGGCAACAAGGGACCCATGGACCAAAGTCACTATGCTCCCTTAGTCCAGGAGAGCCTGTTTAGTATCCATTAACAAGTACCTGACACAGCTGGGGCAGTACCGACTGGCTGGGCATATATAGGCATATGGCAACTATACCCACAGTCGATGGGTTCAGATACCAGCAGGCAGTTGGCAGCCACATGGCCGAGCCCTGATCGCTGTGCCATGACTATATCTTGAGGCCATTTTATGGAAAAGGGGACTTTTGTCACCTTCTCTTCAGTCTACTGCCTCATCCCGGGCTCGGTCCTGGTTAGCGCCAACAGAGGTTTCTGGACTTTTCCCCGGCTCCAGGTTTGCCGGAGCCTTAAGTGACAGCCAAGGTGTAGCAGTGTCCCATATACTGCTCTATCAGACCTACCACTTGGTCCAGGGTACCTGGGTCCCCTTGTCCCACCCAATGCTGTATGGCTGCTGGCAGAGCCCTCACCAATCGGTCGACCACCATCCTCTCCACTATCTGAAGTGAGGTTAAAGTCTCAGGTCGGAGCCACTGTTTCACAAGCTGAGCAAGTCAAAAACCTGAGAATGGGCAGGCTGGGCTTCCACAAAAGTCCAAGAAAACACCCGTTGGGCTCTCACGTAGGTATTAACCCCCAGTCGGGCAAGGATCCCAATGTTTTAGATTGGCGTAGTCATGGGCATCCTCCCGACTGAGGTCAAAGTAGGCCTTTAACGCATCACCCCTCAGGAACGGAGCCACCACTTCAGCCCACTGTGATGTTGGCAGGTTCTCCCGTTCTGCCATGTACTCATAGATGGGGAGGAAAGCTTCCACATCATCTTCTGGACTGTTTCCTCAAAGCGGAGTTGACCTTGTCTCGGGCATCACGACGTTCTGGGGTCGGTGCTGGAGGTTCCTCTCGTAAATCCACAACCTGCTGCATAATCAGCTCACTAGTCTTTTGCTGCTGCTGATACAACTGCAATTGTAGCTGCTCCTGCTGCCGATGCTCTTCTTGCCAGTGCTGCAACTGCAGCGCCGCTTGCTGATGCTCCAGCTGACTGAGGACCAACTGCTTCAAAAGATCCTCCATTTTGTCAGCCGGCTTGACAAGTAGCTTTGCAGGCTTAATCATTGACATGCAGCACTCTTTGGGGTATGCCTCAGTTCACACTACCTGGCATTCTTCAGCCATATGTAGTGTAGCGGTAGCACCGTACGCAGTGAAGAGGCAGTGACCCACAAAGTTCAAACACAAAAGCCTCTTTTAAAGTGTTACTTCACACATAAAAGTCCAAATCCACACAAGTGCATATCAATTCTGTCCATTACACAGTACAACATAGCATCTGGTATCTTTTATATTGAAGTCGCTAAACACGCTGAATCTCTCGTCCAGTTACTGCCGTGTCAATGTCTCTCATACACAGCTTTTACTCACAACTCCATTGGTTTGCAGATAACTACCATGCTGGACCTCCTATGACCAGTTCCCATGGGTGATTTCAGCGCTGTGTCAGCTGTGGATGCCAGGTGTCCCAGTTCCCCTGGCTGCTTGGCTCCGTTTTGTCCTATCTCTACACACCAACAAAGCTCCGCAGAGCCTCTTGCTCTGTCCTCCTGCAAACACCAGATGGACACTGACTCTGACCCTTACACACCAAAACCCTCTACCGCATGGCTTTTAACAAACAAACCTGTGGTCTCAAGCCACATGGAAAACCCGGATCTGGAATGAAATGGCCTGCACGACAAACATACTGCAGTCAGTTTCAAAACACCCATTGCAGAGCAGGTTTTCCCTACATCTGTCTTGGACAATAGCATGTTTAAGACTAACACCTATTTCTATTATCAGTCTGCATTGCAGTCACAGCTATGCCCATGACTGCCTTGCACTCCTATGGCCTTCATACGCTTCCATGCACAACCTGGGAAGAACACACAGTGACCCCTACCTGTGACATCGGTCCCTGCTTCACTATTGCAATCACAGCTACACCTGTGACTGCAATACCCCCTCATGACCTCACTATGCCTACGTGCGCATCGTGGGGAGCACAAACAGAGACCCTTACCTGTGACACGTGTCACTGCCTCACACCCTTCACAAGTGACCCCATATTTTAAAGTAAACCCTTCAAGAAATTCGTCTAGGGGTTTAGTGAATATTTTGAATCCATAGGTGCCTCACGGTTCCAAGATATATATCTTTCCTATAGGTGCCTCACGGAATTTTATGACATACACTTGTAAACATTAGATTTTAATGTTAAAAATGCAATTTTTGCATTTGTTGCAAATTTGTCAGGTACACAAGGGTTAATAGGTGAAACCAGAACCCACAATTTCTTGCACAACTTCTCAAAAATGCAGTGCTGCCCCATATGTTGTCAGAAATTACTGTTAGGCCACACGTCATGGCTGAGAAGGAAGGAGTGCTATTTGGCTTTTGGAACACAGATGTTGATAGAACAGTTTGTGGGTGACATTTGCGGAGCCCCGAAGGTGTCAGAACAGCAGAAAAACCCCCAAAGTGACCCCATTGTAGAAACTGCACCTCTCAATTAATTCATCTGTGACTGCAATGACCATTTTGCAACATCCACACTGTGCTTTATTCTGGAGAATTGCCAATCTGCCACTCTAGTACTCATACATTGTTCCTTACATACTGTGTAGCGCCACATTGTGCCCAGCTTGTGTTGCTGGCGACAAGCAACAGTAAATTAAATGCCTTCTCTCCACTACAATAATGCCAAACATGTGGCCTCTTACTGTGGCTTAGGCACAGTGGGGCTCAGGAGGGGGCATTTGGATCCGGGAGCGCAGAATTCACTTGATTTTACTTGAGGAGGCAGGAGCCATGTCGCTTTTCCAGAGTCTTTGTTCTACCAGTAACGTGAGACCCCCTATAGTTCCAGTGACAGATGACGGACTTGAATGCGGGCTGGTTTTGTGTGGGATAAATTAGGGTTTTATTGGTAACATTTTATATAATATATTTCCATCGCTTCCAGAATAAGGCTGGATCACTTTCTTGTGTGATCCTAAGCACTTACATGGGTGTTTCTATGTAAAACCCACAAAAATGCGATTTAGATGAAACCCCTGAGGGAACCACCCACCATGAGGCAGATAGAGTCACTTTGTACTCCATTTGGCGTCTGCTCTGGCAGTCTCCATCTTTTTAGGTGTGCACAGATCTGTGGTTGCCCACACTTGTACGCTAAAAAAAGACACCTAAAATTATGGGAAACCATTGGAACACAGACCAGTCCAAAGTGACTCCATCTGCCTCATAAGTTAGTGGTTCCGTTAGGGTTTTTTCTGACTCACGGTTTTGGGGAACTTACACGAAAACCCAACATAAGCGACCAGCGGAGAGCGCAGGATAAATGTGAGCTGAGCCTTATTCCGATTTTTGGGAGGTAGAATGAACAAATAGACAGCAGTACAAGAATAGTTCTTATTTTTATTTTTGCACTGTTGCTCATGCGGCATAAGTGATGAGGCGGATTTATTCTTCTGGTCGGTGCGATTACAGCGATTTATATTTTTTTAGGTTTTGCTGCTATCACACTATAAAAATGCTTTTTTTTTTAATAAAAAGTGGGTATTTTGTCACCTTATTCTGAGAGCTGTAAATTTTTTATTTTTTGGCAAACAGAGCTGTATGAGGGCTTATTTTTTTGCGGAACGAGTTGTAGATTTTTTTGGTACCAATTTGAGGTACATAATATTTTTTTGATCGCTTTTCATTCATATTTTTCAGACACAGAATGAACAAAATCCAGCAATGCAGTTATTGTTTTATCTTATTTTTTTAGCACCAGTCAATATTGCGGTCTAAGTAATATGACCGATTTTTTTGTCAGATCGGTACGATTACAGCGATACTAGATTCATATAGTTTTTTTATGATTTGCTATTTTTACACACTAAAAACAATATTTTAGCAAAATGAATTTGTTTTTGTATTGTCCTATTCTGAGAGCTGTAACTTGCGCAGGATAAATGTGAGCTGAGCCTTTTTCCGATTTTTGGGAGGTAGAATGAACAAATAGACAGCAGAACAAGAATAGTTCTTATTTTTATGTTTGCACTGTTGCTCATGCGACATAAGTGATGAGGCGGATTTATTCTTTGGGTCAGAGCGATTACAGCGATACCAGATTTATATTTTTTTAGGTTTTGCTGCTATCACACTATAAAAATGCTTTTACAGAGGTGCATAAGAGCAGTCATTGTCTAACAGACAATCATTAACTCAGCCTGTGGGACTCAGTTTATTGCTGGATCTCACAAGCTACTGTACCCTGAGGTCATCACATGACCTCAGGAAACCATGGTAACCATGGGTACCTGCGATTCTCATTGGTGGATCCAATGGTTACTAAGGGGGTCTTGTGACCCCTTTGTAACAACTTAAATACAGCTGTCAAGATTGACAGCAGTATTTAAGGGGTTAATCAGCCCAGATTGGTAGCATAACCGGTCGGGCCGATACTGCAGGGTATCAGCTGGCACATACAGCTGACACCAGCGGGAATCGCTACAGCTCGGCGGCACTATTCCCTTATTCCTCAGTGCAGTTAAAAAGCGGTGCTGAAGAACTCGGCTTCAGGAAAATGGCCGCCGCGATGTCCATCTGCGCACGCGCGGCATCCCCCGGCCATTTTCCTGAAGCCCCGGGAAGCAGGAGACTCCATCTGCGCACGCGCGGCCTCAGGAAGATGGCCGCGCCCATCGAGAAACCGCTGAATAGCGGCGAGCGCGCTCTTTTTCTACAGCTGCGCAGTGCATTCGGCACTTGCGCATGCGAGAAGCACTACGCCACCAACGGGAACATAAGCAAGATGTGGGGGAGAAACAGCGCTGTGACCACGCCCATCCGACCTGACCAGCCTGATTGACAGGCGAAAAAGGCCACTTTTGTAAGGTATTTCGGCAGCATAGGTAGGGAATCAGGGGACAAAAAATACCCTATTGTAAAGCACAGCTCAGGCTCTATTTAACGGTATTTTTATCTCCTACTGAAAAAACGGGGTGACAGGTTCCCTTTAAGTACCTTTAAGAGGTTGTTATGAGGTTAAAATGGGTTCAATAAATTCCGAAAAGAATTGAGTGTTCACATGATCGTATTTTTGGTCTGAGTGCAATCTGTTTAAAATAAGGATCACACTCAGACAATGTTATTCAATGGAGCAGTCAAATGAATTATTTTTTTTCACTGACTGAACCTGTATGTGAAAAAAAATAACAGCATGTCCGATTTGCCTCTGAAAATCCAATGAGGCTAACCCATTTAAGTATATGGGTGTGATAAAAAAAAATCACAAGCCATATAGACACAAAAACCTAAAAAGATGAACTGAAATATAAATTGGTATGCATTGGTAGGCATATGTTCACACTGCTAACTAAACAGAGAATACCTAAAAACAAAATGAGCAAATATCCTACAGTAAATAAACACCAATAGTGAATGAAACTAACATAGGGTACTAAGTAGTGATGAGCGAATATATTTGTTACTTGAGATTTCCTGAGCACGCTCGGGTGGTCTCCGAGTATTTGTTAGTGCTCGGAGATTTTGTTTTTGTTGACGCAGCTGCATGATTTACATCTGTTAGCCAGCATAAGTACATGTGGGGGTTGCTAGGGAATCCCCACATGTAATCAAGCTGTCTAGTAGCCGCAAATCATGCAGCTGCGGCAAGGAAAACTATTACTCCGAGCAGTCACAAATACTCGTAGACGACCTGAGCGTGCTCGGGAAAACCAGAGCAACGAGTATACTTGCTCATCACTAGTATTAAGTTAACATAACCTTCATCAAAAAACGTAAAAGCCACCCCACCACGTCAAGGTGACCCTATTTGGGCCAGTCTAATTAGCTTTTACGCTTTTTTAATCAAAATTATGTTAACCAAGTACCTTATGTAATTTTCATGCACTATTACTATTTATTTACTGCAGGGTGTTTGCTCATTTTGTTTTTATCTTAGGTTTTATCTGTTTAGTGGCCAGTGTGAACATGCGCCTGCACGCTGCAAGCACACCAACCAAGAAGCACTTCTCTTTCATTTTTAATGTGTTTCTTCTGGCAGAACAGGGGTTAATTGGCCATGTTGGAAATCCCTGTGCTCACAGCTGAGCTCGGTTAGCCACTCCCTTTATAATCTTGACTCTGTTAGGCTACGTTCACATTAGCGTTGTGCGCCGCTGCGTCGGCGACGCAATGCACAACGCACGCAAAAACGCACCAAAACGCACGCAAAAACGCTGCGTTTTGCGACGCATGCATCGTTTTTTGCCGAAATTTGGACGCAAGAAAAATGCAACTTGTTGCGTTTTCTTGGTCCGACGCTTGCGGCAAAAAAGACGCATGCGTCGCACAACGCAACAAACAAAAACGCATGCGTCCCCCATGTTAAATATAGGGGCGCATGACGCATGCGTCGCCCGACGCAAACTAGCATAACGCTAGTGTGAACGTAGCCTTACAAATCCTTGTCAGAGCATCATTTGCTGCATGGCTAATGGAGGGAGAGGAGTTCATATGAGAAGGAGAGTTGGAGGAGTTTTCTGTCACTGTTGCTTGGTTTGTATGCGTGGTAATTCCCTATCCTCTATTTTGGTTTATTCCACTACTTCCTCGCCCCAATGCATTCCTCTTTTATATGTGAGTGAATATTTTGTATGCCTAAAGCTTTCTGTTAACCCTTGTTTGTGTTGCCTTGTTTGTCGGGTTGGTGTACTACGGTGCACAGTCGTGCCTCTCTTAAAGGGCCACTGTCACCCCCCTCCAGCCGTTATAAACTAAAAGAGCCACCTTGTGCAGCAGTAATGCTGCATTCTAACAAGGTGGCTCTTTTAGTTTTAGGTTCAAGTATACCCCAAATAAAGCGTTTTTATACTTGGCCACAATTCCTGTCTCTAGCCAGGGAGGCGGGTCCTCACTCTCCAGCTCTAACCGCTCCTCTGCCGTCACTCCAATTTTCCTGCCAGCCACCTTTGGAATCCCCGCCCCGCACTGTGCATAATGCATAACACAGTGCGGGGCGGGGATTCCAAAGGTGGCTGGCCGCAATGCTCACGCAGACGCAGTCTGCAAGCCTGGCTGGGACATCAGACGGCCAGAGCTTACTGCGTATGCGCAGCACAGCAGTACACTGCGCAGGCGCCGGTTTTGAAACGTACACAGCGCTGAGGGGGCGGCGCCAAAAGTGCAGGAAAATACTGCTGCACAAGGGGGCTCTTTTAGTTTATAACGGCTGGAGGGGGGTGACAGTGGCCCTTTAACTGGGTGGGGAAAAAGAACAGACGGAGGGCTAACTCAGGAGATAAGGCAAGGGTGGAGACCTTGGCATCTTCACCTTCAGAAGTATCCCAGGGAGCAGGGCAAGCTAGGGCACTCCCTAATGTTAAGGATGTGGAATGAGCTATTTATTTACTGCAGGGTATTTTCTTATTTTGTTTTCATGTTAGGTTGAGTTCATACAGAAAAACAGTATAGCATCTGATTTTAAATGGATACACTGCAATCAGGGTCAGACTGGCCCACCAGGACATGGTGAAATGCCCGTTGGGTCCCAGAGAGGAGGAAGAAGAAAACAAAATGTAGGGATGTGGGCCCTTTAACCCCTTTACCCCCAAGGGCGGTTTGCACGTTAATGACCGGGCCAATTTTTACAATTCTGACCACTGTCCCTTTGTGAGGTTATAACTCTGGAACGCTTCAACGGATCCCAGTGATTCTGACATTGTTTTCTCGTGACATATTGTACTTCATGACAATGGTAAAATTTCTTTGATATTACCTGCATTTATTTGTGAAAAAAATGGAAATATGGCGAAAATTTTGAAAATTTCGCAATTTTCCAACTTTTAATTTTTATGCAATTAAATCACAGTGATATGTCACACAAAATACTTAATAAGTAACATTTCCCACATGTCTACTTTACATCAGCACAATTTTGGAACCAAAATTTTTTTTTGTTAGGGAGTTATAAGGGTTAAAAGTTGACCAGCAATTTCTCATTTCTACAACACCATTTTATTTTAGGGACCACATCTCATTTGAAGTCATTTTGAGGGGTCTATATGATAGAAAATACCCAAGTGTGACACCATTCTAAAAACTTTCACCCCTCAAGGTGCTCAAAATCATATTCAAGAAGTTTATTAACCCTTCTGGTGCTTCACAGGAATTTTTTGAATGTTTAAATAAAAATGAACATTTAACTTTTTTTCACAAAAAATTTAATTCAGCTCCAATTTGTTTAATTTTACCACGGGTAACAGGAGAAAATAGACCCCAAACATTGTTGTACAATTTGTCCTGAGCACGACAATACCCCACATGTGGGGGTAAACCACTGTTTGGGCGCATGGCAGAGCTCGGAAGCGAAGGAGCGCCATTTGACTTTTCAATGCAAACTTGACTGGAATTGAGATGGGACGCCATGTTTCGTTTGGAGAGCCCCTGATGTGCCTAAACATTGAAACCCCCCACAAGTGACACCATTTTGGAAAGTAGACCCCTTAAGGAACTTATCTAGATGTGTGGTGAGCGCTTTGACCCACCAAGTGCTTCACAGAAGTTTATAATGTAGAACCGTAAAAATAAAAAATCATATTTTTTCACAAAAATTAACTTTCCGCCCCCAATTTTTTATTTTCCCAAGGGTAAGAGAAGAAATTGGACCCCAAAAGTTGTTGTACAATTTGTCCTGAGTACGCTGATACCCCATATGTGGGGGTAAACCACTGTTTGGGCGGATGGGAGAGCTCGGAAGGGAAGGAGAGCCGTTTGACTTTTCAATGCAAAATTGACAGGAATTGAGATGGGACGCCATATTGCGTTTGGAGAGCCACTGATGTGCCTAAACATTGAAACCCCCCACAAGTGACACCATTTTGGAAAGTAGACCCCCTAAGGAACTTATCTAGATGTGTGGTGAGCACTTTGACCCACCAAGTGCTTCACAGAAGTTTATAATGCAGAGCCGTAAAAATAAAACAAAAAATTTTTCCCACAAAAATTATTTTTTTAGCCCCCAGTTTTGTATTTTCCCGAGGGTAACAGGAGATAGTGGACCCCAAAATTTGTTGCCCAATTTGTCCTGAGTGCGATGATACACCATATGTGGGGGGAACCACTGTTTGGGCGCATGGGAGGGCTCAGAAGGGAAGGAGTGCCATTTGATTGCAGACTTAGATGGAATGGTCTGCAGGTGTCACATTGCGTTTGCAGAGCCCCTAATGTACCTAAACAGTAGAAACCCCCCACAAGTGACACCATTTTGGAAAGTAGACCCCCTAAGGAACTTATCTACATGTGTGGTGAGCACTTTGACCCATCAAGGGCTTCACAGAAGTTTATAATGGAGAGCCGTAAAAATAAAACAAAAATTTTTTCCCACAAAAATTATTTTTTAGCCCCCAGTTTTGTATTTTCCCGAGGGTAACAGGAGAAATTGGACCCCAAAATTTGTTGTCCTATTTGTCCTGAGTACGCTGATACCCCATATGTTGGGGTAAACCCCTGTTTGGGCACACGGGAGAGCTCGGAAGGGAAGGAGCACTGTTTTACTTTTTCAACGCAGAATTGGCTGGAATTGAGATCGGACGCCATGTCGCGTTTGGAGAGCCCCTGATGTGCCTAAACAGTGGAAACCCCCCAATTATAACTGAAACCCTAATCCAAACACACCCCTAACCCTAATCCCAACAGTAACCCTAACCACACCTCTAACCCTGACACACACCTAACCCCAACCCTATTCCCAACTGTAAATGTAATCTAAACCCTAACCGTAACTTTAGCCCCAACCCTAACTGTAGCCTTAACCCTAGCCCCAACCCTAACTTTAGCCCCAACCCAAACTGTAGCCTTAACCCTAGCCCTAACCATAGCCCTAACCCTAACTTTAGCCCCAACCCTAACTTTAGCCCCAACCCTAACTGTAGCCTTAACCCTAGCCCTAACCCTAGCCCTAACCCTAGCCCTAACCCTAGCCCTAACCCTAGCCCTAACGGAAAAATGGAAATAAATACATTTTTTTAATTTTTCCCTAACTAAGGGGGTGATGAAGGGGGGTTTGATTTACTTTTATAGCGGGTTTTTTAGCGGATTTTTATGATTGGCAGCCGTCACATACTGAAAGACGCTTTTTATTGCAAAAAATATTTTTTGCGTTACCACATTTTGAGAGCTATAATTTTTCCAGGGGCGTGGCCTGAGAGTCCATGTGAGCGGACGTGCGGCTGTGAGCTCCCGCCGCTGTATATTGTAAAATCCTGCAGAGCCGCTGCTGTTTGGTCCCTGCGGGGGCTTACTGGCTGCGGGGAGACTTGGAGAGGCCGGCGGTGCTGTTCGGTAGCGCTGGAACCGACGAACATGACCAGGAGACGGCAGAAGGACGCGGGAGCCGGGGATGCAGGCGCAATCCAAGATGGCGCCGACTTGAGGGAAAAGGCAGACAAGGAGAACGCCGCATGCAGAAAGCGCATGGAGGTAGCGGCAAAGCTCCAGCAGTTTGCGAGAGCGGAGGCCGCAGAGGAGGGAGCCGGAGCTGATACCGAAGAGGAGGAGGAGAGCCCAGCAGGAGAACATGAGGTACAACAGGGGAGAAAGGAGAGTAAAATGGCGATGGCAGAAGGGGGACCCGAGAAAATGGCGCCAGAAGCTGAGCCTACCCTAAGAGACGTTTTTGTGCTAGTCTCTTCATGTAAACAATCTCTGACCATACAGATACAGGAGGTTAAGGGGGACACAGCCCAGATAAACGCAGCCATGCAGAAGATTGACAAACGTGTGGGGGAGGTAGAGGAGAGAGTGAGCACTGCAGAAGACCATATAGTGCAGCTGCAAAAAGCAGAGAAAAAGTTCACTCAAGCAATAGCTGAATTGGCTGCGAAAAATGAGGACCTTGAGAACAGGTCCAGAAGAAATAATATTCGCATAGTGGGCATCCCTGAAAAAGCTGAAGGGAGGAATCCAACGGAATATATTGAAAAATGGCTGTTAGAGACATTTGGAGATATGGCGCTAACAAAAGTGTTCGCGGTAGAAAGAGCGCATAGGGTCCCGCCGAAACCACCTGTCCCTGGAGCGAATCCCCGTACCATGCTCGCCAAAATTCTAAACTATAGAGACAGAGACATTATCCTGAGGAAGGCCAGAGACATGACGGATCTGACAGTTGAAGGTCAAAAGATTGCTATATACCCAGACTATTCTACTCTGGTGCAGAAACAACGGATGATGTTCACGGGTATCAAGAGACGGCTGAGGGAATTGGGTGTGCAGTATTCCATGATGTTCCCAGCAAGACTGAGGGTGGTGGCGTTTGATAAAATTCATTTTTTCCAGAAGCCGGAGGACGCTACCCAGTGGATCGATATTAATGCTAAAAAGCTTAAAGGAAAAGGAGACTGAAACTGTGGGAAGAGTCTGAAGTTGTTTACTTATCTGTCAGTTGGAAAAGAGTCATGTGATTGACAAGCCAAGGGGTATGGGGGGGGAAGAAGGGAAAGGGATGGTGTAATGGCTGCTGGGAAAGGGGGAGGAAGGGTTTGCGACATATTTTAAGTTTATGCAGACTTCTTGTGTGTGCAAATAATTCTAAGTTAAAATGTTTTGAGAACGTTATTTTTCAAAATGTCTGAAATCCTGTTATGTACAGTGGTGGGAGGAGGGTTGGGAAGGTAATGCCAAACGGAGTGTTCGCTATGGGCGATGATGCCCCACTCTTGGAAAGAGGTGGAATGGTTAGATGTGAGGGGGGAAGGGTGGGAGGGGGAGTTGGGAGGGGGGGGGGGGAGGGTAGTTAGACAGCCTGAGCTCAAAATTGATGATACTTATAGTGAAGATGAGCCAAGTGATGGGGACCCGTTTTAAGATTTTGTGCTGGAATGTGAGAGGCCTAGGGGAGAAATCTAGACGTGCTGCGTGTTTGCAATATGCAAGAGACCAAAGGGCCTCAATGATATGCTTGCTGGAGACGCATTTGGTAAGGGAAAAAGTGGATGTTTTGAATAGACGATGGATCCAGAGGGGATATCATTCTACCTTCTCCACGTATGCAAGAGGAGTCTCAATCTTGGTTCCAGCGGGAGTTCAGTATGAGGAGGTGAAGGTATATGTGGACGTGGAGGGACAGTATGTACTATTACGGTGTATACTGTATGGAGTGATGCTGTGTGTTGCCGCGATGTATATTCCGCCTCCCTACTCTAGCAGGAAGATTAGAGAAGTAATGGAGCGAGTGGAAAAATGGGGACCGACACCGTTAATAATTATCGGAGATCTAAATAACATCTGTGATGAATATTGGGATAAAAATAAAAATACTCAGAATAGGTCGGAGGGACACATAACAACATTTGGCACCTATATACAGGAGATAGGTTTGATTGATCTGTGGAGGGTTAGACATGTGGGGGAGAGAGGGTACTCATGTTATTCACCGGCACATGCCACACTCTCTAGGATTGATATGGCTCTGGGTAACAGGATTTTGGACACATTGGTTGGGGAGGTGAGATATCTGCCAAGGGCCTTGTCGGACCATAGTCCAATTGAAGTAGAGGTTAGATTGGAGGGGGCTCGCTCGCTAAGTGGGAGAGAATGGAAGATTCATCCTAATTGGTTACAGAGTATTGAGTTGGAAAGTATAGGACGGGAGGTGGCGGAATTCTTTCTCTTAAATGATGGAAGCGCCGACGCTCTTACAATTTGGGATGCAATGAAGGCGTACCTGAGGGGACTACTGTTTAGGGACATTAGTAGGTGTAAGCGGAGGACGAGAGAGGTAGAAAAAGCGGCAGTTGAGGAGTTGAAGGAAGCAGAGGATGGGATGGCCACACTGGGAACCCCTGAGGCAGAGAGAAGAATGAAAAACGCACAAAATCATTTGGAAAAAATTCTGCTAGGCAAAGCTGAGAGGAAACGAGATTTCCAAAGGGTATTGTTCTATCAGGAGGGAGAAACAGTGGGACATATGCTGTCGGTAGTGGCTGCTGCTCAGAGAGGTTCTTCATATATACACTCTTTGGATTCTGCTAGTGGAGGTAAAATAACGGAAACACCTGAAATTTTGAGAGCCTTTGCGGACTTCTATGCAGATTTGTATTCCTCTCGGGTTGGTGAATCGGTCGAGGATGCACTGACTTTCTTGGAAGGTCTGGATTTGCCGAGACTGAGTGAGGCAGATAGGGAGAGCCTTGAGGCCCCTATCACTGAGGAGGAATTGAGTCGGGCATTGATGTCTATGGCCAATGGGAAGGCGCCTGGGGTCGATGGGTTACCCGCTGAGATCTATAAAGGGTTGGCAGAAGTGTTGATTCCTAGATTAAAAATGGTATTGGAGGAAGCTAGGTCTTGTGGGCGCTTGCCAGCCTCTATGAGAGAGGCCATAATAGTGGTCATTCCAAAGGAGGATAAGGACTTGGGGAAACCGGAGTCGTACCGCCCAATTTCTTTACTAACAATTGATGTCAAGCTTCTGGCCAAGGTGTTGGCTCTCCGCCTCTCTAGTGTTATTGCGAGTCTGGTGCATTCGGACCAATCTGGCTTTATGCCGGATAGATCAACGGCGATCAATTTGCGGAGGTTATATGTAAATTTGCAGGTAGAGTCTGATAACTGTGGTCAAAGAGTGATTGTATCGCTAGATGCACACAAGGCGTTTGACAGCGTCGAATGGGGGTACCTCTGGCAGGTGCTGGAATGTATGGGGTTTGGCCCGCAGTTTGTGGCCTGGATACAGCTGTTGTACTCATTACCATCCGCCAGAATTAGAGTAAATGGGGAGCTATCTCGTCCTATAGGGCTGGCTAGGGGTACTAGGCAGGGATGCCCGCTTTCACCCCTCCTGTTCGCGTTGGCTGTAGAACCTCTTGCTGCTAAGATTCGGCAGTCGGATGGGGTCCCTGGGTTTAGGTATGGCAAAGTAGAGGAAAAAATAGCGTTATATGCGGATGATGTTTTGCTGTTCCTGGAGGATCCAGACAATTCACTAAGAGGGGCCGTTGAAATTGTTGAGAGATTTGGTACTGTGTCGGGACTAACAATTAATTGGGATAAGACGGTTCTTTTTAGAGTGGATGACGTAGGAGAGAATGTGAGTGAGGATGTTGGGGATGAGAGGCTGAAGGTGGTTTCCCAATTTAAATATCTTGGAATATGGATTTCGGTGCCGGTGGCGGAGTTTCTGCAAAGAAATTTGACTCCTGTTATGGGGGTACTCAAGGCAAAGGTAGACGCCTGGAATAAGCTACATCTATCGGTCGTCGGTAGGGTAAACCTTATTAAAATGGTCCTTATGCCCAAAATTCTTTATGTTCTGCATAACGCACCAATTTGGATCCCTCGGGGGAAGTTCAGGCAGATTAATGCCCTCTTTAGAAGTTTGATATGGGGTAGACAATATCCACGTATTAGCTTGGAGACGCTTCAACGACCCAAGGAAGATGGTGGTTTGGCTTTGCCCAACCCGGAAATATACTTCCTTGCGGCCCAGAGCCAGCATTTGAAGGGCTGGGCGCGAGGGGCGTCATCCAGTGCAGTACAACAGCTATTGGAAGAGGTGACGGACCGACGACCGATGGCCAGGTGTTTGGAGGATGGCTCATTGGGCGCGCTGGGGAAAATATACCCAACCCTGTTCCTGATTCGTAAATTATGGAATAGATTAAGGCAGATTCGTGGGGTTACAGGGTTGACTAAATTCACACCGATATGGTCTAACCACAACTTAAAGGATTTTGAGGCCCTGGGAGGATTGATGGAATGGCAGAATAAGGGAATTTGCTTTGTTCACCAGATAATCCAGCAGCAGGAGCTGAAGTCCTTTTCCCAATTGCAGGAAGAATTTGGTTTGCGATCCACAGGGGAATATCAGTATGCGCAGATGAGACATGCCTTTAGAGCTCAGAATAAGAAGGCTGATATCAGGGTTCAAGATGATATAGTGTTGGAGTATGTGTGTGGTGAGGGTACTACAAGGGGAGTTATTTCCACTCTGTATAAGGACCTTATGCACACATTTCTGCTAGATTTCCCTATAAAGGCGAGAGCTAAGTGGGAGAGAGAAGTGGGGCCGATGGAAAATGAAACCTGGGAATCGGTGATGGAGTGGGTTCCGCGACTATCCTTGAGTGAACCATATAGGCTCTCGCAGCTATACATTTTGCATAGGGTATATAAATCTCCGGAAGTGTTATACAAAGCGGGATTGCGTGCCAATTCTGGGTGTCCGAGGTGTGCGAGTGAGAAGGCAGGAATATATCACATGATGTGGACGTGTCCGAGACTGGCTGCCTTTTGGGTGGTGGTTTTGAGCCGAGTTGAAGCAGCGTATAAGTGCAGAGTTGTTAGAGACCCGATAGTATGTGTGCTGGGATATGTGGAAGAAATTGGAGTTGACAATACTTGGAAGATTGCAATTGCTAGGCTACTCTACATGGCCAGGAAAGTAATAGCACGAAACTGGATAAACGCGGAACCACCTGTGAGAAGGGAATTTCTCCAATATGTTCAACATGGTCTAAAATTGGAAAAGGGGGTGTACAGTAAAAGGGGGAAAATAGAACTCTTTAATAAAATATGGTCTCCTTGGCTTGATTTGGATTGAGGAGTATAGGCGTCGTGTTTCCTAAGACCTGGAAGAGGATAAATTACAAGAGGCAGATAATGCCTCGGTGGGGTGGAGATTGAGACTGAGCTGTCTTATGGGGGAGGGGGGTAGTTGGGATAATGTTGGGGTTTATTAAAGTAAGAAAATGTGTATCTGATATAATGCAATGTAAATGGCATTCTGTTGTTCTCCTTTTTTTTTTATATTGTTAATAAAAATCTATTTAAATTAAAAAGCTATAATTTTTCCATATTTTGGTTCACAGAGTCATGTGAGGTCTTGTTTTTTGCGGGACGAGTTGACGTTTTTATTGGTAACATTTTTGGGCACGTTACATTTTTTGATCGCTTTTTATTCCGATTTTTGCGAGGCAGAATGACCAAAAACCAGCTATTCATGAATTTCTTTTGGGGGAGGCGTTTATACCGTTCCGCGTTTGGTAAAATTGATAAAGCAGTTTTATTCTTCGGGTCAGTACGATTACAGCGACACCTCATTTATATCATTTTTTTATGTTTTGGCGCTTTTATACGATAAAAACTATTTTATAGAAAAAATAATTATTTTTGCATCGCTTTATTCTCAGGACTATAACTTTTTTTTTGCTGATGATGCTGTATGGCGGCTCGTTTTTTTGCGGGACAAGATGACGCTTTCAGCGGTATCATGGTTATTTATATCTGTCATTTTGATCGCGTGTTATTCCACTTTTTGTTCGGCGGTATGATAATAAAGCGTTGTTTTTTGCCTCGTTTTTTTTTTTTTTTCCTTACGGTGTTTACTGAAGGGGTTAACTAGTGGGCCAGTTTTATAGGTCGGGTCGTTACGAACGCGGCGATACTAAATATGTGTACTTTTATTGTTTTTTTTTTATTTAGATAAAGAAATGTATTTAGGGGAATAATATATATTTTTTTTTTCATTATTTAGGAATATTTTTTTTTATTTTTTTTTACACATTTTGAAAATTTTTTTTTTACTTTTTTACATTGTCCCAGGGGGGACATCACAGATCAGTGATCTGACAGTGTGCACAGCACTCTGTCAGATCACTGATCTGACATGCAGCGCTGCAGCCTTCACAGTGCCTGCTCTAAGCAGGCTCTGTGAAGCCACCTCCCTCCCTGCAGGACCCGGATCCGCGGCCATCTTGGATCCGGGGCTGGAGGAAGCAGGGAGGGAGGCGAGACCCTCGCAGCAACGCGATCACATCGCGTTGCTGCGGGGGGCTCAGGGAAGCCCGCAGGGAGCCCCCTCCCTGCGGGAAGCTTCCCTATGCCGCCGGCACATCGCGATCATCTTTGATCGCGGTGTGCCAGGGGTTAATGTGCCGGGGGCGGTCCGTGACCGCTCCTGGCACATAGTGCCGGATGTCAGCTGCGATAAACAGCTGACACCCGGCCGCGATCGGCGGCGCTCCCCCCGTGAGCGCCGCCGATCTCGCTGGACGTACTATCCGGTCCGTGGTCATGGGGGCCCACCCCACCTCGACGGGATAGTACGTCCCATGTCAGAAAGGGGTTAAAACTGAAGGAGGCAGAGGTGTGTACAGAGCACCTGTGTATAATTTCACTGGTGCTCACTGTATTATATGTACACTGACACTATATACTTAGCTCCTGTGTATAATGTCACTGGTGATCACTATTACTTGTACACTGACATTATATACAGAGCTCCTGTGTATAATATCACAGTATTACCTTTACACTGACACTTATTAACAGGAGCTCTGTATATAGTGTCAGTGTAAAGGTAATACTGTGATATTATACACAGGAGCTCTGTATATATGACACTGCTGATCGCTGTATTACCTGTACACTAACACCATATACAGAGCTCCTGTGTATATCACCGGTGATATCTGTATTACCTGTACACTGACACTATATACAGAGAATCTGTGTATAATGTCACTGGTGATCACTGTACACTGACACTATATACAGAACTCCTGTGTATATTGGCACTGGTGATCGCTGTATTACCTGTACACTGACACCATATTCAGAGCTCCTGTGTATATCACCGGTGATATCTGTATTACCTGTACACTGACACGATATACAGAGAATCTGTGTATAATGTCACTGGTGATCACTGTACACTGACACTATATACAGAACTCCTGTGTATATTGGCACTGGTGATCCCTGTATTACCTGTACACTGTGTGAGATAGGACTCACTAACAGGTTGGGGAATACTCGCTTGGCAGCAGGATAAACATAGACAGGCACGGTTTTTCACATAAACAGTCCATGTGGTTTATTATACACTCAGCATAAACCACTGTAGGCCATGTTACACATCACAGACCTCACATAGTCCTTAGCATTTCATAGTATATGACTTCATCTCGCAGACACTAAACATGATGGACCTTACTTTGTCCAGTTGCCATGACCGCATGCTGCACAGTTCATAGCACACAATAAGCACCAACAGTCGGTGGAGGTACCTTACGGGAGCTCCTGCTCCACCTGCTGACTCCTTGTCAGTCCTCTCTCCCTGGGAAAGCTGCCTAACGGGGATTACCAACTTGCCTGGCAGGCACACCTCAGTCTAGACCCACGGAAGGATGGTAGCTTCCCCAACACAGTAGCCGTCACCGGCTCTGCAGGTGCTTGGTCTCACCTCGTGCTCTTCAGGGATCCGGTCCTACTCAAAGGACCTCCCAACACAGAGGCTATTCAGGATCACGGCCTCACCAGGTGCTATTCAGGGATCCGGTCCCCACTTTGGACCTCCCAACACCCAGGCCTCTCCTTTCACAGGACCTTCCAGCCCAGATCCATTCAGGTCCATACAGAGGACCCATGTGACCCACACCCTGGTCACATTATCATGTAACCAATCCAATAGATGGGTGGTGTGTATGTGTGGCTAGTTCGACCCACCCAGCTCTCAGAACTAGCTCTGCTAGCCTCCCTCTAAGGCTACTTTCACACATCAGGTTTTTCGCATCAGGCACAATCCGGCGAATTTTAAAAAAAGGATCCTTTTTTTTCCACTGGATCCGTTTTTTCCCATATAGTTGCATCTCTCTCCACCTCCCCCCCCACACCGGAACAGGAAGTCCGAATTGTATACCCGATAAAAAAAAACGGATCCAGCCAAAAAACGGATCCGGCACATCCGTTTTTTTGTTTTTCAAAAATAGACGGATTATGCCTGAAGGCAAAAAACTGATGTGTGAAACTAGCCTTAAACAACACAATTACTTGTGGGACTACAGGTCCCAGAACAACCTTACTTCAGGCTGACAGTGCAGAGTGTTGTGAATTCTGTGGCCAAGCTCCCTCCTGTGGTCGTGAGTGGTACTTCGGCTGGTTCTGTCTATGAGCTTCCTTTGGTGGATGAGAGTGGTACTGCGGCTTCTGAGTTTCCTTCCTCAGGTGTTGAGGTTAAGTCGTTAGGTGCTGCTCTATTTAACTCCACCTAGTGCTTTGATCCTGGCCTCCAGTCAATGTTCTAGTATTGGTCTTGTTTTCTCCTGGATCGTTCCTGTGGCCTGTCTTCCTGCATAAGCTAAGTTTTGCTTGTGTTATTTTTGTTTGCTATTTTTTCTGTCCAGCTTGCTATATTGGTTTTTCTTGCTTGCTGGAAGCTCTGGGACGCAGAGGGAGCACCTCCGTACCGTTAGTCGGTGCAGAGGGTCTTTTTGCCCCCTCTGCGTGGTTGTTGTAGGGTTTTGTGTTGACCGCAAAGCAATCTTTCCTATCTTCGGTCTGTTCAGTAAGTTGGGCCTCACTTTGCTAAATCTATTTCACCTCTGCGTTTGTATTTTCATCTCAACTCACAGTCATTATATGTGGGGGGCTGCCTTTTCCTTTGGGGTATTTCTCTGAGGCAAGCTAGGCTTATTTTTCTTTCTTAGGGCTAGCTAGTTTCTCAGGCTGTGCTCGAGGCGCATAGGACTGGTCAGGAGCGCTCCACGGCTACCTCTAGTGTGGTTGGATAGGATTAGGGATTGCGGTCAGCAGAGTTCCCACGTCTCAGAGCTCGTCCTATGTTTTTGGTAATTGTCAGGTCACTTTGTGTGCTCTGAACTTCAAGGTCCATTGTGGTTCTGAATTACCTGTTCATAACAGCAGAGTATCTTTCTCTGCAACACACATACCGGCTATTCACAATAATGCTGGACTTTGTCTCATCACCATAGTTAGGCCTGTGACTGCCATGCATTCATATGGCCTCAATAAGCCTCCATGCGTATTCTGGGAAGACCATGCAGTGCCCCCTACCTGTAACAGGGGTCACTGCATCACAACTGAAACTATATACAGAGCTCCTGTGTATAATGTCACTGGTGATCACTGTATTACATGTACACTGACATTATATACAGAGCTCCTATGTATATTATCACTGGTGATCACTGTATTACCTGTACACTGACACTATATACAGAGCTCATGTGTATAATCGTACTGGTGGTCACAGTATTACTTGTACACTGACATTTTATATAGAGCTCCTGTGTATATTGGCACTGATGATCCCTGTATTACCTGTACACTGCCACCATATACAGAGCTCCTGTGTATAATATCCCTGTATTACCTGTACACTGACACTAAACACAAAGCTCCTGTGTATAATGTCACCAGTGGTAATATTAGTGTTATTAGTATTGTGGTTTTTATTAATGATCGGTATTGTAGTAATCTCACTATATGGTGGTAATATATGATCTGGTCATGATTTGGTGGTATTTTTCTTGTATGTGGTAGTATTTGGTCACTATCTGGTCTAGTCATGATGTGACTGTATTAATCCCCTGTATGCGGTATTATTCGGTTACTATGTGGTCTGGTCACGATGTGAGTGTATTAACCACCTGTATGTGGTATTATTCAGTCACTATGTGGTGGTAATATGTGGTGTGGAGGTATTTGTCTCCTGTATGTGGTATTATTTGGTCACTATGTGGTCTAGTCATAGTGTAGCAGTATTTGTCCCATGTATGTGATATTATAAGGTGTGTGGTGATAATATGTGGTCTGATTGTAGTGTGGCAGTATTTGTCTCCTGTGTGTTTATTATTTGGTCCGTATGTGGTCTGGTCATAGTGTGGCTGTATTTGTCCCCTGTATGTGATATTATTTGATCCCCATGTGGTGGTAATATGTGGTATGGTCATGGTGTGGTGGTATTTGTCCCCTTTATGTGATACCATTCGGTCACTATGTGATGGTAATATGTGGTCTGGTCTTGGTGTGGGGGTATTTGTTCCTTTTGCATGTGGCATTATTGGTCTTTGTATAGTGGATTGTGCTGTGTATAGGTTACTTGTTCTCCCTGATATCAATATGGAGGAGATTCTTGATTTCCAATGGAGATTAAATTATTGGAAGTTTAACCCTTCCTTGTCCTGTGACTATTATACAATAGCAAATATGCACATACAGTGGTTCTATGGTGAAAACAAGTAATCACCTATACTAAGGCTATGTTCACACATTCAATGTTTGCATTTTGTCTAAGTATTTGTAATCCAAAACCAGAAGTGGGTGATATATACAGAAGTGGTGACTTGTTTCTAAAATACTTTTCCTCTGATTGTTCCACTCCTGGTTTTACCTTACAAGTACTGATGTAAAATACTGACCAAATACTGAACGTGTGAAAGTGGCCAAAGGATAAGTGACAAGTTATAGATTGGTGGGGGTCTGACTGACAGGACTTGCAGAATGTGAACTTTTATCCCCATTAGCATGAAGAAGCATGTACGACTCGACCACTGATCTATTCATTCCCTAAAGGGCTGCAATTGGCTTTTTCTGGAAGCCCCCAAAGATTAAAGGTACCTTCACACTCAGCGACGCTGCAGCGATACCGACAACGATGTCGATCGCTGCAGCGTCGCTGTTTGGTCGCTGGAGAGCTGTCACAGACAGCTCTCCAGCGACCAATGATCCCGAGGTCCCCGGTAACCAGGGTAAACATCGGGTTACTAAGCGCAGGGCCGCGCTTAGTAACCCGATGTTTACCATGGTCACCAGTGTAAACGTTAAAAAAACAAACACTACATACTTACCTTCCGCTGTCTGTCCTCCGGCGCTCTGCTTTCCTCTGCACTGTCAGCGCCGCTCAGCCGGAAAGCAGAGCGGTGACGTCACCGCTGTGCTTTCCAGCTGGCCGGCGCTGACAAAGGATGCAGGAGGAGTGCTGAGAAGCACAGCGCCGGGGACAGACAGCTGAAGGTAAGTATGTAGTTGTTTTTTTTAACGTTTACGCTGGTAACCAGGGTAAACATCGGGTTACTAAGCGCGGCCCTGCGCTTAGTAACCCGATGTTTACCCTGATTACCAGTGAAGACATCGCTGGATCGGTGTCACACACGCCGATCCAGCGATGTCAGCGGGAGATCCAGCGACGAAATAAAGTTCTGGACTTTCCTCAGCGACCAACGATCTCCCAGCAGGGGCCTGATCGTTGGTCGCTGTCACACATAACGATTTCCTTAACGATATCGTTGCTACGTCACAAAAAGCAAGGATATCGTTAACGATATTGTTATGTGTGACGGTACCTTAAGAATAGAGCTGCAGTCAGACATCCAAATTGCCGCTCCATTTTAAAATGGGGATAAAAGTGTCCTGTCACGGATAAAAGTTCCCCATTCTTCCAATCGGTGCGGTTTCCAATGGTCGGATTCCACTGATCAATAAGTTATAACCTACCTAACCTGTGGATAGCACCCTATAAACTACAGTAATTGTACATCTCAGTTATCATGGCGCACAGTGTCAGACTGAAGTGCCAAGGGCCCACCAATAACTGCTTTTGGGGGGCACTTTTCACCTGCATACAAATATTACACAACCCTGGTTCACAAATTTACCTATATCTGTATATAATAATAAACTGCGTAGTTTGGTTAATGAATGATGAGATGCTGCTTTTTTCTGTACAGAGTAAATCAAGTGAATTATGACCAGTACTGCCCATACAGTGGGGTTGGGGGCCCAGATCTACACAGGGGCCCACCGGGGAATTCCCCTATGGGCCAGTCCGAGCCTGCGCACAGTAGATGTGCAGCAGCTGCCTGTGTTTTACAGTCGATGTTCCACTATATCGGGGATATCGGCTAAGTTATTTGCACATAGCTGTAGGGTGGGCCCCTAGGGTCAACTCCTCCTCTGGGCTCCAGAAACCCCAGTTCGACCCTGACTGCAATTCTGTAACATAGGAAACTGCAAATGGTAAAAAAAACTGACTGCCCAAGGATGACCAGTGACAAAAAAATCATCCCACTTTCTGGATGCAACCAAGGATTTTTTATACTCTCGTGTGACCCTACCCATATACACATATTTTCAGGTCAATTAAGATGCTTTTCAATATTGTAAATCAAATTTTAAAGGGAAAATTGGGAAAATCTTGCATATTTGGATTTCAAATGACCCACCCATCTTTAGCAAAACTTGTTTTTCTAAGAGAATCTGACAGAATAGGAGCACATGGATAGAAAAATATAATGTGATCTGGTAATCTCACTTGTCACATGGTGATTACGGTTTCTCATTTCTGTGACATGCTTTATAGAACGCTGAAGCTACTGTACCTGTCTCATTGTAATACAAACAGGCCTGCAGAGCCCATGTGCAGCTGCGGCACTGCATTGTATTTCCACATTGTTCTTCTCCCTATTCAGTGTTATTTTCTAATCACATTTGCGCACCGCGTGTTGCCATGGCAACAGGTCTTGGTATAATTCAGCCAGAGATACAGGCAGCACAACATCGATGACATCACACCTCTCACCAGGAAGTGCAGATATAGGCCGTGGAAGTACTTGCAGGAAACCATTTGTGATCATTTCTGCATGGTGTATAGTGAAAAACGTTCCCTAATGTCTTGAAGACCTCTAAATTGCATTCATTATTTTTAAAAAAAAAATCTATTGATTGGACTAATTACCTGCAGCTATTACTGAAAAGAGAGATCCACATGAAGATGCTCTAGAGAAGCTGATGCTTTATCTGTTAAGGATGATTAAAAAATAAAACAATATATTCAGTTTCGGACTGGGGTGACAAGGGCCCACCTGTAACATTGACTTTGGGGGGCCCCATTTTTCACCTGCATACAAATATTATACTACCTTCGTTCACAAATGTACCTATATCTCTATATAATAATAAACTGGGTAGCGTGGTTAATGAATGATGAGATGCTGCTTTTTTCTGTACAGAGTGAATCAAGTGAATTATGCCAAGTACTGCCCATACAGTGGGGTTGGGGGCCCAGATCTACACAGGGGCCCACCGGGGAATTCCCCTATTACCCTTTGAGCCAGTCCAAGCCTGAATATATTGTGTGACATCTAAAAAAAAAGTACACTTGGCTGTACAAAGCTATACACATCCAATAATCTGCCACTCGCAAGACCTGGCAGGGCAGGTTATTATATTTTTTATTTAATCACTGAATTTTTTAAGTGCGGCATGCAATAGGTGTGGAGTTTTTCTAGGTGTTTTCCCATTGATTTTTCTCTAAAACTTGCAAGTGTACACAAATAGAAATGGTAACATAAATTAGTAAAAGCACTGCAAGTCACAATGAAATGCTGGAGAAAATAAAACTAACACTACTAATGTTCATAACTAAGTAAACTTATACTCGTAATGATCCTTCCACAGGTTCACCTACGGAAACCTTCTTATGGCTTATGTATGAAGGAAGCCTATGAGATTGCTAGCACCTAGATGGAAATTTATAGCATAGAACCCAAGCTGACCACGTAGAACCTGTAAATACACGTTTGGCAATGACTATATCAATAACAGAATAATTAGTCTTTACGTGCATCATTATTAACCCCCTTCTGACCTCGGACGGGATAGTACGTCCGAGGTCAGCTCCCCTGCTTTGATGCAGGGCTCCGCGGTGAGCCCGCATCAAAGCCGGGACATGTCAGCTGTTTTGAACAGCTGACATGTGCCCGTAATAGGCGCGGGCAGAATCGCGATCTGCCCGCACCTATTAACTAGTTAAATGCCGCTGTCAAACGCAGACAGCGGCATTTAACTACCGCTTCCGGCCGGGCGGCCGGAAATGACGTCATCGCCGACCCCCGTCACATGATCGGGGGTCGGCGATGCGTCTGGATGGTAACCATAGAGGTCCTAGAGACCTCTATGGTTACTGATCCCCTGCAGCTGTGAGCGCCACCCTGTTGTCGGCGCTCACAGCACACCTGCAATTCTGCTACATAGCAGCGATCTGATGATCGCTGCTATGTAGCAGAGCCGATCGTGCTATGCCTGCTTCTAGCCTCCCATGGAGGCTATTGAAGCATGGCAAAAGTAAAAAAAAAATGTGAAAAAAATAAAAAAAATATAAAAGTTTAAATCACCCCCCTTTCGCCCCAATCAAAATAAATGAATAAAAAAAAAATCAAATCTACACATATTTGGTATCGCCGCGCTCAGAATCGCCCGATCTATCAAATAAAAAAAAGCATTAACCTGATCACTAAACGGCGTAGCGAGAAAAAAATGCGAAACGCCAGAATTATGTTTTTTTGGTCGCTGCGACATTGCATTAAAATGCAATAACGGGCGATCAAAAGAACGTATCTGCACCAAAATGCTATCATTAAAAACGTCATCTCGGCACGCAAAAATAAGCCCTCAACCGACCCCAGATCATGAAAAATGGAGACGCTACGAGTATCGGAAAATGGCACAATTTTTTTTTTTTTTTAGCAAAGTTTGGAATTTTTTTTCACCACTTAGGTAAAAAATAACCTAGTCATGTTAGGTGTCTATGAACTCGTACTGACCTGGAGAATCATAATGGCAGGTCAGTTTTAGCATTTAGTGAACCTAGCAAAAAAGCCAAACAAAAAACAAGTGTGGGATTGCACTTTTTTTGCAATTTCACCGCACTTGGAATTTTTTTCCCGTTTTCTAGTACACGACATGGTAAAACCAATGATGTCGTTCAAAAGTACAATTCGTCCCGCAAAAAATAAGCCCTCACATGGACGAACTGACGGAAAAATAAAAAAGTTATGGCTCTGGGAAGGAGGGGAGTGAAAAAAGAACACGGAAAAACGAAAAATCCCAAGGTCATGAAGGGGTTAAAGTGGTTGTCCACTATTAGGAAAACCCCTTCTTGATCAAAATGTTTGGCCCCCATAAAATGATAAAACCTATACCCACCTCCCATGCCGTTCCCGCGGTATTAGAACTCGCGGTCCTTGAGTTCTCATGCATTGTTGTGACACTTGAGCCCGGCACCCAATCGGTGCTGGCGTCACTGTCTCCACCTTAGGCCAAATCGAACATGAAGAGGAAGCCTGGGCTGCAGCTGATCTGGGACTTCCTCTTCCTGCTCATTTTGACAGAAGACAGGGAGAGTGATGCCAGTGCTGATTGGGCGCTGGTGTCATGTGTTCCCACAACAGCACGGAAGGCTAGTGCCGACACTGCGGGAACAGCACCAGCACAGGAAGTGAGTATAAGCTTTAGGCTAGGTTCACACTGCATTAACAGCAGCCCGTTCAACACATGCGTTAAACGGGCTGCGTTAATGCAAGTGCCGACTTGCTAGCACAGATAGAGCTAGCAGATGCTCTATCTGCGCTAGCGGTGACGGACCCGGAAACGCTGCAGCCCGCATCCCAGGGTCCGTCACTCAATGACGGCACATCGCTAGCGCACGTCCATTATGGT
The DNA here is from genome assembly GCF_032444005.1 of Ranitomeya imitator. Classification (NCBI taxonomy): domain Eukaryota; kingdom Metazoa; phylum Chordata; class Amphibia; order Anura; family Dendrobatidae; genus Ranitomeya; species Ranitomeya imitator. The sequence continues at coordinate 527,204,350 of NC_091286.1, forward strand.
TGTTGACTAGCGATGCACCAAAAATAGAGATAAATGGCAGCATTAACGGACGGCGTTATGTCGCGGTGTAACGCAGTCCGTCTAACAGACTGCTAAAACGCAATCTGAACGCAGCTTTATTATTTTATGGGGGCCAAGCCAGGGGTATGTGAAGAAGTTGACCAAGTAGTGGACAACTTCTTTAATAAATATCAGGAGACGAAATGGTGAAGGAACTTGGATTTGTTTGCACAATAATATATCAAAACATTACAATACTGAAGGTTGCATATTGGAGAGGTTTAACCCATAAATAAAATATGTTACCTATCCAAAGTATAGGTAAAAAAAGGTTTGATGGCTGGGTGAATGGAGCAGTGAGAGCATTTTGTGGTCAGATGGAGGCAGGTGCACACTACTGCTTCATTTACCCAGGGGCTTTACACCACCCCCTCTGTTCTTGGGATCAGTAGAAATCTTAGTAGCTGGACCTGCAGCAATCACACATTTATCTTTTCTCTTTTGGACAAGTGATAAAAGTTGACTATTAGATAACATTGCGCGCTACAAAATATTTCAGTAATATGATGCATATTCATAAAAATAAAACCCTATCATTCTCTAGTCGAAACATATAGAGCTATATTGTTCGGTATTAGGCCACGTTAACAGATTCAATATTTTACCTCAGTATTTGTAAGCCAAAATCAGGAGTGGAACAATCAGAGGAAAAGTATAATAGAAACACGTCAGCACTTCTGTATTTATCACCCACTCCTGGTTTTGGCTTACAAATACTGATGTAAAATACTGACCACATACTAAACGTGGGACCGTGGCCTTAGGGCTCGCACTCATCTGCATAAATACATTCGCTCCAATGTAGTTCCTGAAAAGTAGTACAATTGTCATGCAGGTACGATTTTTTATTAAGTAGCATGCGTATGACATGCAATTTTAACATCAGCTTTTACATACAGTAATTCTCTGCCATTTAAAGCTAGTTTTCTAAGTAGTAAAGCAATCTACTATATAATTGTTTAACCCCTTTGTGACCTTAGACGTACTATCCCGTCGAGGTGCCCTGGGCTTATCTGACCCTGGACGGGATAGTACGTCATAGCGATCGGCAGCGCTCACGGGGGGAGCGCCGCCGATCGCGGCCGGGTGTCAGCTGCTTATCGCAGCTGACATCCGGCACTATGTGCCAGGAGCGGTCACGGACCGCCCCCGGCACATTAACCCCCGACACACCGCAATCAAAGATGATCGCGATGTGTCGGCGGTACAGGAAAGCACCGCGCAGGGAGGGGGCTACATGCGGGCTTCCCTGAGACCCCTGCAGCAACGCGATGTGATCGCGTTGCTGCGGGGGTCTTACCTCCCTCCCTGCCTGCTCGAGCCCCGGATCCAAGATGGCCGCGGATCCGGGTCCTGCAGGGAGGGAGGTGCCTTCACAGAGCCTGCTCAGAGCAGGCACTGTGAAGCAGCCTGCACTGCTCTCAGATCGGTGATCTGACAGAGTGCTGTGCAAACTGTCAGATCACTGATCTGTGATGTCCCCCACTGGGACCAAGTAAAAAAGTTAAAAAAAAAATTTCCAAATGTGTAAAAAAAAAAAATAAAAAAAAATATTCCTAAATAATGAAAAAAAAAAAAATTATTATTCCCATAAATTCATTTCTTCATCTAAATAAAAAAACAAACAATAAAAGTACACATATTTAGTATCGCCGCGTCCGTAACGACCCAACCTATAAAACTACCCCACTAGTTAACCCCTTCAGTAAACACCGTAAGAAAAAAAAAAAAAACGAGGCAAAAACCAACGCTTTATTATCATACCGCCGAACAAAAAGTGGAATAACACGCGATCAAAAAGACATATATAAATAACCATGGTACCGCTGAAAACGTCATCTTGTCCCACAAAAAACGAGCCGCCATACAGCAACATCAGCAAAAAAATTAAAAAGTTATAGTCCTCAGAATAAAGCGATGCAAAAATAATTATTTTTTCTGTAAAATAGTTTTTATCGTATAAAAGCGCCAAAACATTAAAAAAATGATATAAATGAGGTATCGCTGTAATCGTACTGACCCGAAGAATAAAACTGCTTTATCAATTTTACCAAACGCGGAACGGTATAAACGCCTCCCCCAAAAGAAATTCATGAATAGCTGGTTTTTGGTCATTCTTCCTCACAAAAATCAGAATAAAAAGCGATCAAAAAATGTCACGTGCCCGAAAATGTTACCAATAAAAACGTCAACTCGTCCCGCAAAAAACAAGACCTCAAATGACTCTGTGGACCAAAATATGGAAAAATTATAGCTCTCAAAATGTGGTAACGCAAAAAATATTTTTTGCAATAAAAAGCGTCTTTCAGTGTGTGATGGCTGCCAATCATAAAAATCCGCTAAAAAACCCGCTATAAAAGTAAATCAAACCCCCCTTCATCACCCCCTTAGTTATGGAAAAATAAAAAAAAATGTATTTATTTCCATTTTCCCATTAGGCTAGGGTTAGGGCTAGGGTTAGGATTAGGGTTAGGGCTAGGGTTAGGGTTGGGGCTACAGTTAGGGTTGGGGCTAAAGTTAGGGTTAGGGTTTAGATTACATTTACAGTTGGGAATAGGGCTAGGGTTAGGGCTAGGGTTATGGTCAGGGCTAGGGTTAGGGTTAGGGTTGGGGCTACAGTTAGGGTTGGGGCTAAAGTTACGGTTAGGGTTTAGATTACATTTACAGTTGGGAATAGGGTTGGGATTAGGGTTAGGGGTGTGTCAGGGTTAGAGGTGTGGTTAGGGTTACCGTTGGAATTAGGGTTAGGGGTGTGTTTGGATTAGGGTTTCAGTTATAATTGGGGGGTTTCCACTATTTAGACACATCAGGGGCTCTCCAAACACGACATGGCGTCCGATCTCAATTCCAGCCAATTCTGCGTTGAAAAAGTAAAGCAGTGCTCCTTCCCTTCCGAGCTCTCCCGTGCGCCCAAACAGGGGTTTACCCCAACATATGCGGTATCAGCGTACTCAGGACAAATAGGACAACAACTTTTGTGGTCCAATTTCTCCTGTTACCCTTGGGAAAATACAAAACTGGGGGCTAAAAAATTATTTTTGTGGGAAAACAAAAAGATTTTTTATTTTCACGGCTCTGCGTTATAAACTGTAGTGAAACACTTGGGGGTTCAAAGTTCTCACAACACATCTAGATAAGTTCATTCATGGGTCTAGTTTCCAATATGGGGTCACTTGTGGGAGGTTTCTACTGTTTAGGTACATTAGGGGCTCTGCAAACGCAATGTGACGCCTGCAGACCAATCCATCTAAGTCTGCATTCCAAATGATGCTCCTTCCCTTCCGAGCCCTCCCATGCGCCCAAACGGTGGTTCCCCCCCACATATCGGGTATCAGCGTACTCAGGACAAATTGGACAACAACATTTAGGGTCCAATTTCTCCTGTTACCCTAGGGAAAATACAAAACTGGGGGCTAAAAAATAATTTTTGTGGGAAAAAACTTTTGTTTTATTTTTATGGCACTGCATTATAAACTTCTGTGAAGCCCTTGGTGGGTCAAAGTGCTCACCACACATCCAGATAAGTTCCTTAGGGGGTCTACTTTCCAAAATGGTGTCACTTGTGGGGAGTTTCAATGTTTAGGCACATCAGTGGCTCTCCAAACGCAACATGGCGTCCCATCTCAATTCCTGTCAATTTTGCATTGAAAAGTCAAACGGCGCTCCTTCCCTTCCGAGCTCTCCCATGCGCCCAAACAGTGGTTTACTGCCACATATGGGGTATCAGCGTACTCAGGACAAATTGCACAACAACTTTTGAGGTCCAATTTCTTCTCTTACCCTTGGAAAAATAAAAAATTGGGGGCAAAAATATAATTTTTGTGAAAAAATATGATTTTTTATTTTTACGGTTCTGCATTATAAACTTCTGTGAAGCACTTGGTGGGTCAAAGTGCTCACCACACCTCTAGATAAGTTCCTTAGGGGGTCTACTTTCCAAAATGGTGTCACTTGTGGGGGGTTTCAATGTTTAGGCACATCAGTGGCTCTCCAAACGCAACATGGCGTCCCATCTCAATTCCTGTCAATTTTGCATTGAAAAGTCAAACGGCGCTCCTTCCCTTCCGAGCTCTCCCATGCGCCCAAACAGTGGTTTACTGTCACATATGGGGTATCAGCGTACTCAGGACAAATTGGACAACAACTTTTGGGGTCCATTTTCTCCTGTTACCCTTGGTAAAATAAAACAAATTGGAGCTGAAGTAAATTTTTTGTGAAAAAAAGTTAAATGTTCATTTTTATTTAAACATTCCAAAAATTCCTATTAAACACCTGAAGGGTTAATAAACTTCTTGAATGTGGTTTTGAGCACCTTGAGGGGTGCAGTTTTTAGAATGGTTTCACACTTGGGTATTTTCTATCATATAGACCCCTCAAAATGACTTCAAATGAGATGTGGTCCCTAAAAAAGAAATGGTGTTGTAAAAATGAGAAATTGCTGGTCAACTTTTAACCCTTATAACTCCCTAACAAAAAAAAAATTTGGTTCCAAAATTGTGCTGATGTAAAGTAGACATGTGTTATGAAAGGCAATTCAGTACTACAATGGACATAGCGGTCAGAGCACATACAGTGATCTGACAATAACCCAAAATCACAGAACGAGCTCTGAGACGTGGGAACTCTGCAGACCGCAATCCCTAATCCTCTCCAAACAACACTAGAGGCAGCCGTGGATTGCGCCTAACTCTGCCTATGCAACTCGGCACAGCCTGAAAAACTAACTAGCCTGAAGATAGAAAATAAGCCTACCTTGCCTCAGAGAAATACCCCAAAGGGAAAGGCAGCCCCCCACATATAATGACTGTGAGTTAAGATGAAAAGACAAACGTAGAGATGAAATAGATTCAGCAAAGTGAGGCCCGACTTTCTTAACAGATCGAGGATAGAAAAGGTAACTTTGCGGTCTACACAAAACCCTAAAGAAAACCACGCAAAGGGGGCAAAAAGACCATCCGTACCGAACTAACGGCACGGAGGTATACCCTTTGCGTCCCAGAGCTTCCAGCAACAAATTAGACAAGCTGGACAGAAAAAATAGCAAACAAATAGCAAAGAAGAACTTAGCTATGCAGAGCAGCAGGCCACAGGAATGATCCAGGGAAAAGCAAGTCCAACACTGGAACATTGCCAGGAAGCCAGGATCAAAGCATTAGGTGGAGTTAAGTAGAGAAGCACCTAACGACCTCACCAGATCACCTGAGGGAGGAAACTCAGAAGCCGCAGTACCACTTCCCTCCACCAACAGAAGCTCACAGAGAGAATCAGCCGAAGTACCACTTGTGACCACAGGAGGGAGCTCTGCCACAGAATTCACAACAGTACCCCCCCCTTGAGGAGGGGTCACCGAACCCTCACCAGAGCCCCCAGGCCGACCAGGATGAGCCACATGAAAGGCACGAACAAGATCGGGAGCATAGACATCAGAGGCAAAAACCCAGGAATTATCTTCCTGAGCATAACCCTTCCATTTAACCAGATACTGGAGTTTCCGTCTAGAAACACGAGAATCCAAAATCTTCTCCACAATATACTCCAATTCCCCCTCCACCAAAACCGGGGCAGGAGGATCAACAGATGGAACCATAGGTGCCACATATCTCCGCAACAATGACCTATGGAATACGTTATGTATGGAAAAAGAATCTGGAAGGGTCAGACGAAAAGACACAGGATTAAGAACCTCAGAAATCCTATACGGACCAATAAAACGAGGTTTAAATTTAGGAGAGGAAACCTTCATAGGAATATGACGAGAAGATAACCAAACCAGATCCCCAACACGAAGTCGGGGACCCACACGGCGTCTGAGATAAGCGAAACGTTGAGCCTTCTCCTGGGACAAGGTCAAATTGTCCACTACATGAGTCCAAATCTGCTGCAACCTGTCCACCACAGTATCCACACCAGGACAGTCCGAAGACTCAACCTGTCCTGAAGAGAAACGAGAATGGAACCCAGAATTGCAGAAAAATGGCGAAACCAAGGTAGCCGAGCTGGCCCGATTATTAAGGGCGAACTCAGCCAAAGGCAAAAAGGACACCCAGTCATCCTGATCGGCAGAAACAAAGCATCTCAGATATGTTTCCAAGGTCTGATTGGTTCGTTCGGTCTGGCCATTAGTCTGAGGATGGAAAGCCGAGGAAAAAGACAAGTCAATGCCCATCCTACCACAAAAGGCTCGCCAAAACCTTGAAACAAACTGGGAACCTCTGTCAGAAACGATATTCTCTGGAATGCCATGTAAACGAACCACATGCTGGAAGAACAATGGCACCAAATCAGAGGAGGAAGGCAATTTAGACAAGGGTACCAGATGGACCATCTTAGAAAAGCGATCACAGACCACCAAAATGACTGACATCTTTTGAGAAACGGGAAGATCAGAAATAAAATCCATAGAGATATGTGTCCAAGGCCTCTTCGGGACCGGCAAGGGCAAAAGCAACCCACTGGCACGAGAACAGCAGGGCTTAGCCCGAGCACAAATCCCACAGGACTGCACAAAAACACGCACATCCCGCGACAGAGACGGCCACCAAAAGGATCTAGCCACCAAATCTCTAGTACCAAAGATTCCAGGATGACCAGCCAACACCGAACAATGAACCTCAGAGATTACTTTATTGGTCCACCTATCAGGGACAAACAGTCTCTCCGCTGGACAACGATCAGGTTTATTAGCCTGAAATTTTTGCAGCACCCGCCGCAAATCAGGGGAGATGGCAGACACAATTACTCCTTCCTTGAGGATACCCGCCGGCTCAGACAAACCCGGAGAGTCGGGCACAAAACTCCTAGACAGAGCATCCGCCTTCACATTTTTAGAGCCCGGAAGGTACGAAATCACAAAGTCAAAATGGGCAAAAACCAGCGACCAACGAGCCTGTCTAGGATTCAACCGCTTAGCAGACTCAAGATAAGTCAAGTTCTTATGATCAGTCAATACCACCACGCGATGCTTAGCTCCTTCAAGCCAATGACGCCACTCCTCGAATGCCCACTTCATGGCCAGCAACTCTCGGTTGCCCACATCATAATTTCGCTCAGCAGGCGAAAACTTCCTGGAAAAAAAAGCGCATGGTTTCATCACTGAGCAATCAGAACCTCTCTGCGACAAAACAGCCCCTGCTCCAATCTCAGAAGCATCAACCTCGACCTGGAACGGAAGAGAAACATCTGGTTGACACAACACAGGGGCAGAAGAAAAACGACGCTTCAACTCTTGAAAAGCTTCCACAGCAGCAGAAGACCAATTGACCAAATCAGCACCCTTCTTGGTCAAATCGGTCAATGGTTTGGCAATACTAGAAAAATTGCAGATGAAGCGACGATAAAAATTAGCAAAGCCCAGGAACTTTTGCAGACTTTTCAGAGATGTCGGCTGAGTCCAATCATGGATGGCCTGGACCTTAACAGGATCCATCTCGATAGTAGAAGGGGAAAAGATGAACCCCAAAAATGAAACCTTCTGCACACCAAAGAGACACTTTGATCCCTTCGCAAACAAAGAATTAGCACGCAGGACCTGAAAAACTGTTCTGACCTGCTTCACATGAGACTCCCAATCATCCGAGAAGATCAAAATGTCATCCAAGTACACAATCAGGAATTTATCCAGGTACTCTCGGAAGATGTCATGCATAAAGGACTGAAACACTGATGGAGCATTGGCAAGTCCGAATGGCATCACTAGATACTCAAAATGACCCTCGGGCGTATTAAATGCAGTTTTCCATTCATCTCCTCGCCTGATTCGCACCAGATTATACGCACCACGAAGATCTATCTTGGTGAACCAACTAGCCCCCTTAATCCGAGCAAACAAATCAGATAACAATGGCAAGGGGTACTGAAATTTAACCGTGATCTTATTTAGAAGGCGGTAATCTATACAAGGTCTCAGCGAACCATCCTTCTTGGCTACAAAAAAGAACCCTGCTCCTAATGGTGACGATGACGGGCGAATATGCCCCTTCTCCAGGGATTCCTTCACATAACTGCGCATAGCGGCGTGCTCAGGCACGGATAAATTAAACAGTCGACCTTTTGGGAATTTACTACCAGAAATCAAATTGATAGCACAATCACAATCCCTATGCGGAGGTAGGGCATCGGACTTGGGCTCATCAAATACATCCCGGTAATCAGACAAGAACTCTGGAACCTCAGAAGGGGTGGATGACGAAATTGTCAGAAATGGAACATCACCATGTACCCCCTGACAACCCCAGCTGGACACCGACATGGATTTCCAATCTAATACTGGATTATGGGCTTGTAGCCATGGCAACCCCAACACGACCACATCATGCAGATTATGCAACACCAGAAAGCGAATAACCTCCTGATGTGCAGGAGCCATGCACATGGTCAGCTGGGTCCAGTATTGAGGCTTATTCTTGGCCAAAGGCGTGGCATCAATTCCTCTCAATGGAATAGGACACTGCAAGGGCTCTAAGAGAAACCCACAACGCCTAGCATACTCCAAGTCCATTAAATTCAGGGCAGCGCCTGAATCCACAAATGCCATGACAGAATACGATGACAAAGAGCAGATCAAGGTAACGGACAGAAGAAATTTTGACTGTACCGTACCAATGGTGGCAGACCTAGCGAACCGCTTAGTGCGCTTAGGACAATCAGAGATAGCATGAGTGGCATCACCACAGTAGAAACACAGCCCATTCAGACGTCTGTGTTCTTGCCGTTTAACTCTGGTCAAAGTCCTATCGCACTGCATAGGCTCAGGTTTAAGCTCAGGTAATACCGCCAAATGGTGCACAGATTTACGCTCACGCAAGCGTCGACCGATCTGAATGGCCAAAGACATAGACTCATTCAAACCAGCAGGCATAGGAAATCCCACCATGACATCCTTAAGGGCTTCAGAGAGACCCTTTCTGAACATAGCTGCCAGCGCAGATTCATTCCATTGAGTGAGCACGGACCACTTTCTAAATTTCTGACAATATACCTCTATCTCATCCTGACCCTGACAAAGAGCCAGCAAATTTTTCTCTGCCTGATCCACTGAATTAGGTTCATCGTACAGCAATCCGAGCGCCAGGAAAAACGCATCGATATTACTCAATGCAGGATCTCCTGGCGCAAGAGAAAATGCCCAGTCCTGAGGGTCGCCGCGCAAAAAAGAAATAACAATCAAAACCTGTTGAACTGGATCACCAGAGGAGCGAGGTTTCAAGGCCAGAAATAATTTACAATTATTTTTGAAACTCAGAAACTTAGTTCTATCTCCAAAAAACAAATCAGGAATAGGAATTCTTGGTTCCAACATAGCTTTCTGATCAATAGTGTCTTGAATCTTTTGTACTCTTGCCGAGAGCTGATCCACAAATGAAGACAGACTTCTAATGTCCATCGCTACACCTGTGTACTGAACCACCCAAATGTCTAGGGGAAAAAAAAGGCAAAACACAGTGCAAAGAAAAAAAAAAATGGTCTCAGAACTTCTTTTTTCCCTCTATTGAGAATCATTAGTACTTTTGGGCTTCCTGTACTGTTATGAAAGGCAATTCAGTACTACAATGGACATAGCGGTCAGAGCACATACAGTGATCTGACAATAACCCAAAATCATAGAACGAGCTCTGAGACGTGGGAACTCTGCAGACCGCAATCCCTAATCCTCTCCAAACACTAGAGGCAGCCGTGGATTGCGCCTAACTCTGCCTATGCAACTCGGCACAGCCTGAGAAACTAACTAGCCTGAAGATAGAAAATAAGCCTACCTTGCCTCAGAGAAATACCCCAAAGGGAAAGGCAGCCCCCCACATATAATGACTGTGAGTTAAGATGAAAAGACAAACGTAGAGATGAAATAGATTCAGCAAAGTGAGGCCCGAATTTCTTAACAGATCGAGGATAGAAAAGGTAACTTTGCGGTCTACACAAAACCCTAAAGAAAACCAGGCAAAGGGGGCAAAAAGACCCTCCGTACCGAACTAACGGCACGGAGGTACACCCTTTGCGTCCCAGAGCTTCCAGCAACAAATTAGACAAGCTGGACAGAAAAAATAGCAAACAAATAGCAAAGAAGAACTTAGCTATGCAGAGCAGCAGGCCACAGGAATGATCCAGGGAAAAGCAAGTCCAACACTGGAACATTGACAGGAAGTCAGGATCAAAGCATTAGGTGGAGTTAAGTAGAGAAGCACCTAACGACCTCACCAGATCACCTGAGGGAGGAAACTCAGAAGCCGCAGTACCACTTCCCTCCACCAACAGAAGCTCACAGAGAGAATCAGCCGAAGTACCACTTGTGACCACAGGAGGGAGCTCTGCCACAGAATTCACAACAGACATGTGGGAAATGTTACTTATTAAGTATTTTGTGTGACATATCTCTGTGATTTAAGGGCATAAAAATTCAAAGTTTGAAAATTGCGAAATTTTCATAATTTTTGCCAAATTTCCGTTTTTTTCACAAATAAACGCAGGTACTATCAAATAAATTTTACCACTATCATGAAGTACAATATGTCACGAGAAAACAATGTCAGAATCACCAGGATCCGTTGAAGCGTTCCAGAGTTATAACCTCATAAAGGGACAGTGGTCAGAATTGTAAAAATTGGCCTGGTCATTGACGTGCAAACCACCCTTGGGGGTAAAGGGGTTAAGGGTCACTTCCGTCTTTCAGACTGTCTGTCACGGAAATCTTGCGTCGCTGATTGGCCGCGGCCAGCTGGCGACGGGCACAGTCCGGCCGCAAAATGGCTGCTTCCTACTCCCCTGCAGTCAGTGCTCCCTCCATACTCCCCCCCCCCAAGTCAATGCCCACATAGCGTTAAAAGGACTTAACGCAGTGTAAGGCAGTCCGTTAACGCTGCCATTAACCCTCTGTGTGACCAACTTTTTACAATAGTAAAAACATGTTAAAAATAATTTCAAAAATTATATACTCACCCTCCGACGGCCCCCGGATCCAGCCCAGGCCTTTCCCGCACCTCGCGCGCCGCCCCGGTTGCAATAATGCATTGCGGCAATGACCGGAGATGACGTAGCGGTATGTATGGCTCTACTCCCCCCGTCCCATCTTGTATGTATGGCTCTACTCCCCCCGTCCCATCTTGTATGTATGGCTCTGCTCCCTCTGTCAAATCTTGTATGTATGGCTCTACTCCCCCCTCCTATCTTGTATGTATGGCTCGGTTGTTCCCCCTTCCCATCTTGTATGCATGGCTCTGCTCCCCCCGTCCCATCTTGTGTGTGTGGCTCTGCTCCCCCCGTCCCATCTTGTGTGTATGGCTCTGCTCCCCCATCCCATCTTGTATGTATGGCTCTGCTCCCCCATCCCATCTTGTATGCATGGCTCTGCTCCCCCCGTCCCATCTTGTGTGTATGGCTCTGCTCCCCCATCCCATCTTGTATGTATGGCTCTGCTCCCCCCTCCCATTTTGTATGTATGGCTCTGCTCCCCCCGTTCCATCTTCTATGTATGGCTCTGCTCCCCCCTCCTATCTTGTATGCATGGCTCTGCCCCCCCGTCCCATCTTCTATGTATGGCTCTGCTCCCCCCTCCCATCTTGTATGCATGGCTCTGCTCCCCCGTCCCATCTTGTATATATGGCTCTGCTCCCCCCCGTCCCATCTTGTATGTATGGCTCAGTTCCCCCCTCCCATCTTGTATGCATGGCTCCCCCATCCACCCCTGTCATACTCACATTTCTCTTCCGCTCCGAAAGTCCCTGCATCTCTGTCCCGATGCTGCAGCTTGTTCCTGTGTGAGCGGTCACGTTGTACCACTCATCAAGGTCATGAATATGCATCCATATTCATGACCTTAATGAGCGGTACCATGTGACCGCTCACACAGGAACAAGCTGCAGTGCTGGGACAGAGATGCAGGGACTTTCGGAGCAGAGGAGAAAGGTGAGTATTATGTCTGCAAGGAGGAAGGTGGGCGGGCGGTCGAGAGTCTTGAGCGGGCCGTGACCCCGGACTTTAATTAATGAAAAAAACAAAAACAAAAAAAACACAAACAGGAAGTTGATATCACCAACCATTCCCATTTTATTTAGGTGCATCCATATAAATGGCCCACCCTGTATTACTTATTATTTATTGCACTTATAATTATTATTATTACAAATTTAATCTTACTGCTATCAGGAGAAACATTACATCTCAATTTTTTAAGCTCTTCTCTTCGATCAATGCACAGTGCTACCTCTTGTATCTACTGTTGTATTTCCTTCATTGACCTTCACAGTTATCTTCCTGTTGTTTACAATGGAGGCCCTTTGACCCTCTAGATCCCCTTTAATACCCCATCATGCCCTAAGATGGCATTGTCTAAAGCAGATAGTGCTTGGTATCACAAACATGGCTGAACTATGAACTAAGTGACCTACACGGCAAACAACCATAATTCTGTTGTAGAACTAAGAAGGCTCCATCTATTTTTTTTTTCTTGGCGACCCAAATGTTTGGCTAATCTGCATTCACATGGTATATGGAGTTGTAAATTAAAAACTGACCAGCACTAAGTTGTGTGTTGAGCAAACAGCAAGTCCAGTGTGATAACTGAGCAGTGATGTCATTTTTCCAACGGAGGAGCTGAGCGGAAGGATTATCAGACAATCGCCCTTTGTGCAAAGATTCTTATCTTTCCACCATATTTGCATAGTATTACCAGGGTGTGCGTAGTTGTAAATAGTAGGTTTACAGGTCACATAGAACTCCACCACTAAAGGTACCGTCACACAAAGCGACGCTGCAGCGATACCGACAACGATGTCGATCGCTGCAGCGTCGCTGTTTGGTCGCTGGAGAGCTGTCACACAGACAGCTCTCCAGCGACCAACGATCCCGAGGTCCCCGGTAACCAGGGTAAACATCGGGTTACTAAGCGCAGGGGCGCGCTTAGTATCCCGATGTTTACCCTGGTTACCAGTGTAAACGTTAAAAAAACAAACACTACATACTTACCTTCAGCTGTCTGTCCTCCGGCGCTGTGCTTTCCTCTGCACTGTCAGCGCCGCTCAGCCGGAAAGCAGAACGCTGACGTCACCGCTGTGCTTTCCGGCTGGCCGGCGCTGACAAAGGATGCAGGAGGAGTGCAGAGAAGCAGAGCGCCGGGGACAGACAGCTGAAGGTAAGTATGTAGTGTTTGTTTTTTTAACGTTTACGCTGCGCTTAGTAACCCGATGTTTACCCTGGTTACCAGTGAAGACATCGCTGGATCGGTGTCACACACGCCGATCCAGCGACGAAATAAAGTTCTGGACTTTCCTCAGCGACCAACGATCTCCCAGCAGGGGCCTGATCGTTGGTCGCTGTCACACATAACGATTTCCTTAACGATATCGTTGCTACGTCACAAAAAGCAACTATATCGTTAACGATATCGTTATGTGTGAAGGTACCTTAACACCAATGCTGTTGGCTTCTCCAAAGATCAAAGATAGTGTCTACCATACATTATATTTCACCCATGGCTTTCAGCAGATTAAAGAACACTCTATGAAACGCACATGTAACCAAACTCATCTTGCAATCATTGTTTAACCTTTCAATGTCTACTGCTGCGCTTTTTTACAATGGTCATTATTGGGCCCTATACCTTAGTGCCGCTTCTTCATTGAAATGAGGAATAAGTGTATAGTGCCCGCTAATGGGATAAAATTAAAGATGTTGGCTGTATATGAGAGCTGAAACACAGCAGCATCGGTCTCGATCAGTTATGGAACCAATTGCGGCCGATTATCCCTAAGGCCGGCGTCACATTAGCGAGTTTTACGGACGTATGAACGCAGAAAATACTTCCAGAAAATACGCATTGCACACGGCCCAATGATTCTCTATGGCCCAGCTTCTATCTGCCGTATTTTACTGATCCGTATTATACGGTCTTGTATGGCTGTAGAAAATCACAGCACGCTGCGTTTGTCAGCGTATTGTGCAAAAAAAACGCCAATGAAAGTCTATGGGGGCGAGAAAAATACGGATTACACACAGACCAGCAGTGTGACTTGCGAGAAATACGCAGCGGTGTTCTCTAGAAAAGCCAGCAATTCAGTGCGGTGTACAGTACAGTCACACTGACAGAATAGAATAGATAGAATAAATGTGTACACATAGAATAGGTATATATATATATATATATGTCAGTGAGACACATATACATACATATATATATATATATTTAATTTAGCGCTAGATAGCAGAAAAGCCGGTAATTCAATTGCCGGCTTTTCCTATCTCCTTCACAAACCCGACAGGATATGAGACATGGTTTACATACAGTACACTATCTCATATCCCTTCTTATTACATATTCCTCTTTACTAATGTAACAAGTGTCTGTGTGTAAAATATGGGGTCTGTAGCTATTAAATTAAAGGGTTAAATCCCGGAAAAAATTGGCGTGGGCTCCCGCGCAATTTTCTCCGCCAGTGACTGAGGGCAGCTATTAATAGCCTGGAGAGGGTCCATGGTTATTGCCCCCCCTCCCTGGCTAAAAACATCTGCCCCCAACCACCCCAGAAAAGGCACATCTGGAAGATGCGCCTATTCTGGCACTTGGCCACTCTTCCTACTTCCGTGTAGCAGTGGGATATGGGGTAATGAAGGGTTAAAGCCACCTTGCTATTGTAAGGTGACATTAAGCCAGGTTAATGGAGAGGCGTCAATTTTGACACCTATCCATTATTAATCCAATAGTACGAAATGGTTAATAATACACACATATTATTAAAAAGTATTTTAATGAAATAAAGACACATGGTGTTTTAATACTTTATTATACTCTTAATCCACTTGAAGACCCTTGTCACCTGGAACAAAGTAAAAAAAAAAACAAACAACAATATTCCATACCTTCCATCGTTCAGTCCACACTGTAAATCCATCTGAAGGGGTTAAATCATTTTACACCCAGGAGCTCTGCTAATGCAGCTGTGCTCCTGCCTGTAAAACTTGGTGAATGAATGGAATGCAGGGGAATGTACTGTAGTTACCTCGAGTCGCGGTGATGCGCCCTCTGCTCGATGAATTCATATGAACTCGAGTGTGGGAAAATATTCTGAAAAGTTCCCGCTCATTTACAGTAATGAATATGCGGCTCCACCTCCCATAGGGGTGGAGCCGCATATTCATTACTGTAAATGAGCGGCCCCACGTGACCGCTCATACAGTACAAGGTGCGGCCAGGAAAGGAAGCAGCGAGGGAGGCGGGAGCTGGGTATTTTAATCACAGTGGGGGGGGAGGGGAAAATACACAAAAAGGAGCACAAATATCACAAAAGGGTTTTGCCACTAAAGAAAAGCAACTTTTCTGTAAAAACAAAAATAAACAAAAATCACACACATAATTGGTATTACCGCTTCCAAAATGAGCCGAACTATAAAACTGTAATGATATTTATTTTGTATGGTAAATACAGTAAAAAAATAAATTAAATAAAAAATGCCAAAAATGTAGCTTTCTCATAATGCTGACACAAAAAATTTAATACAAAGTAATCAAAAAGTCATACGTAAATTGTTTTTTAGCAAAGCATAAAAAATATACCGTATATCTGGTACCGCTATAATTGTACTGACCTAAAGAATAAAGCAATCTTATTACTTACCACACAATGAACGCAAAAAAAAAATATAAAACAGTAACTGAATTGCTGTTTTTTGTTCATTCTGCATCTGAAAAATCTGATTAAAAATTGATCAAAAAATGTTATGTACTCCATAATGGTATAAAAAAAAATCTTCACCTTGCCCCTTAAGGGTATGTGCACATGTTGCGGATTCGCAACAGTTTTCCATGCGGTGTACAGTACCATGTAAACCTATGGAAAACCAAATCCGTAGTGCCCATGCTGCGAAAAATACAGTGCGGAAACGCTGCGGTTTATTTTCCGCAGCATGTCAATTCTTTGTGCGGATTCCGCCGCGTTTTACACCTGCTCCATAATAGGAATCTGCAGGTGTAAAACCACAGGTGAAATCCGCATAAAAAACTCAGGAAATCCGGGGTAACTCCACGGTTAATCCGCAAGTAAAACACAGTGCGTTTTACCTGCGGATTTTTCAAAAATGGTATGGAAAAATCCACACACGAATCCGCAACGTGGGCACATAGCCTTATATAATGTTTAGATCCGGTCTGCACAGTGGCAGCCTAATTAATGTGCTCAGGAGACATAGTAAATCAAGAGATCTGTGAAGACGATCTTATTAAATAGAGGGAGTTCAATGGTTAAACTAGGTTCCTGTTCACACATAATCATTAGCCACTATGGGAAAATGTTTGAAGTGCTATAATACAATTTTGCAATGATATATTATACCAGAACACAATTTGCAACTAAGGATACAGAAAAATGACAGCACCAGCAATAAAATGCCTATTCATATTTCAAAAAAGGGGGAAAATACAATTATCTTCCCTCTGACTTCCAATAATATATTATTGAGATTGTCTCCTTCTTGATTACTAACACTTATTTTAGCTTTAAATGTGTAGTTTGGGGAGATAAAAAAGTATTGTAATGACCATGCCTTCATAAACTATTAGTATAAGGGCTCATACTCAGCAGTGTGAATAAAATCGATTCAATATTGTTCTTGAAAAGTCGAACGAGTGTCATGCAGGTGTAATGCGAGCATTGTGCAAGTACAATACAATTTTTATCACCTACCATCCGTATAACATGCGTATGAAATGCATATGCAATCCGTATGCAATGCGATTTTTAACATTAGGTTTTACATAGAATTATTCTCTACGCCATTTAATTTAAAGATAATTTTAAAGTAAATATTCTTCAATAGAAAGATAGATAGAAATAAAAAACCTGGCCAGCACCTCCTAGGTGTGAACAGTTGCCAGCTGCCATTATATAGAAAAAGAAAACACGGCAGCACTCTATAGGAGCCAATATATATGCAAACACTGAAAACATTAAATCTAAACTGTATTATTATTTAGTAAGATGAACTTACAAAAATGAAAGCTCTTAGCGGATAAATTGGCCAATTCATGTGTGCCCATCAACCGTGGCAAGGTGACCTCCCTCTGATGGGTCCCTGTTCTACTGTATATACCTTTCTTGAGCTAATAGAATACAGTTTAATGGACAAAACATGTATCTCCCGGGCCATGAGCCTACAATTCAATTGGGTAAGTAGAACTGATATACCGTATATACTCGAGTATCAGCCGAGATTTTCAGCCCAAATTTTTGGGCTGAAAGTGCCCCTCTCGGCTTATACTCGAGTCACAGTCTGTGGCAGGGTCGGCGGGTGAGGGGGACAGAGGTCTGAGGCATACTCACCTAGTCCCGGCGATCCTGGCGCTGTCCCTGCAGTCCCACGGTCTCCGGGTGCTGCAGCTCTTCCCCTCTTCAGCGGTCACGTGGGACCACTCATTAGAGAAATGAATATGGACTCCACTCCCATAGGGGTGGAGCCGCATATTCATTTCTCTAATCAGCGGTAACGGTGACCGCTGATAGAGGAAGAGGCTGCGGCACTGAAGACCAGCTGTCCGGGAGAAGGAGCAGGACGCCGGGAGCAGGTAAGTATGTCATATTCACCTATCCCCGTTCCACACGGCGCCGCTCCATCTTCCCGGCGTCGCTCCGCACTGACTGTGCAGGTCAGAGGGCGCGATGACGCATATAGTGTGCGCCGCCCTCTGCCTGATCAGTCAGTGCGGAGAGACGCCGGGACGGGATGCCGAGGAGCTGCAAGCAAGAGAGGTGAGTATGGCACTTTTTATTTTTTAATTGCAGCAGCCGCAGGCAGCATTATATATACCGGTAGCACAGCTTTATAAGGAGCATCTATGGGGCACAAATGAACGGTGCAGAGCACTATATGGCAGAGCTTTATAAGGAGCATCTATGGGGCACAAATGAACGGTGCAGAGCACTATATGGCAGAGCTTTATAAGGAGCATCTATGGGGCAATAATGAACGGTGCAGAGCACTATATGGCAGAGCTTTACAAGGAGCATCTATGGGGCACAAATGAACGGTGCAGAGCACTATATGGCAGAGCTTTATAAGGAGCATCTATGGGGCACAAATGAACGGTGCAGAGCACTATATGGCAGAGCTTTATAAGGAGCATCTATGGGGCACAAATGAACGGTGCAGAGCACTATATGGCAGAGCTTTATAAGGAGCATCTATGGGGCAATAATGAACAGTGCAGAGCACTATATGGCAGAGCTTTACAAGGAGCATCTATGGGGCAATAATGAACGGTGCAGAGCACTATATGGCAGAGCTTTATAAGGAGCATCTATGGGGCAATAATGAACGGTGCAGAGCACTATATAGCAGAGCTTTATAAGGAGCATCTATGGGGCAATAATGAACGGTGCAGAGCACTATATGGCAGAGCTTTACAAGGAGCATCTATGGGGCACAAATGAACGGTGCAGAGCACTATATGGCAGAGCTTTATAAGGAGCATCTATGGGGCAATAATGAACAGTGCAGAGCACTATATGGCAGAGCTTTACAAGGAGCATCTATGGGGCAATAATGAACGGTGCAGAGCACTATATGGCAGAGCTTTATAAGGAGCATCTATGGGGCAATAATGAACGGTGCAGAGCACTATATAGCAGAGCTTTATAAGGAGCATCTATGGGGCAATAATGAACGGTGCAGAGCACTATATGGCAGAGCTTTATAAGGAGCATCTATGGGGCACAAATGAACGGTGCAGAGCACTATATGGCACAGTTTTATATGGCACATCTATGGGGCAATGATGAACGGTGCAGAGCACTATATGGCACAGCTTTATATGGCACATCTATGGGGCAATAATGGACGGTGCAGAGCATATATGTGGCACAGCTTTATATGGAGCTTCTATGGGGCAATAATGAACGGTATGCAGCATTATATGTGGCATAGCTTTATATGGAGCATCTTATGGGGCAATAATGAACGGTATGGAGCATCTATTTTTATTTTTGAAATTCATCGGTAGCTGCTGCATTTCCTACCCTAGGCTTATACTCGAGTCAATAAGTTTTCCCAGTTTTTTATGGCAAAAGTAGGGGGGTCGGCTTATACTCGGGTCGGCTTATACTCAAGTATATATGGTACATCACCTGCTGGTCAATGGGAGGAGTGCAGACTCAGGCTGTAGGCAGTCACACCTTCAATAGTAAAATATAAAGAAAAAACCTGACCAGCACCTTTATCTTTATATTTTAGTATTGGAGGTGTGACTGCCTCCAGCCTGACTAAATGGACGTGTTTTGTCCATTTAACTGAAGGCTAATAGCTCAAGAGAGGTATGTACAGTAGAACAGGGACCCATCAGAGGGAGGTCACCTTGCCACGGTTGATGGGCACACATGAATTGGCTAATTTATGCACTAAGAACCATCATTTTTGTAAGTTCATCTTACTGAATAATAATACAGTTTAGATTTAATTTTCCATTGTTTGCATATCTTGGCTCCTAGACAGTAGAGTGCTGATGTGTTTTCTTTTTCTATATAATGCAGTTATCGCAGCTGGCACCTGTTCACCTAGGAGGTGCTGGTCAGGTTTTTTTCCTTATAATTTTACTATTGAGGTACGTTTCCACGTGCAGTAAACGCTGCGTGTTTGACGCTGCATAGAGACGCAGAGTCAAACACGCAGCGTCCAGATGTTACAGCATAGTGGAGGGGATTGAATGAAATCCCGTCTCCACTATGCATGGTAACACGCACGCGGCGGCCCTGCGACTCCGGACATGCGGCGCATCTTTTAAGATTGCAGCATGTCCGTATACCTTGCGGTGACGCTGCGTCGCCGCAAGGTATAACACAGGGCCCTATGTGTGGGGTGCGATGATCCCGGATGTGTGCTATGAACACATCCGGCATCATCGCGTCCCAGAAGGGTGCGGAGCTTAGCACAGAGCGGGTTTGCCGCTCCGACTAAACCGCCGGCCATCCTGAAGGTGGACACATACCCTTAGAGGTGTGACTACCTACAGCCTGACTCTGCACTCCTCCCATTGACCAGCAGGTGATTTTAATCAGTTCTACTTAACCCCTTCCCGACCTGTGACACAGCGTATGCGTCATGAA
This sequence comes from Ranitomeya imitator, assembly GCF_032444005.1. Classification (NCBI taxonomy): domain Eukaryota; kingdom Metazoa; phylum Chordata; class Amphibia; order Anura; family Dendrobatidae; genus Ranitomeya; species Ranitomeya imitator. Next base: position 527,224,485 of record NC_091286.1, read on the forward strand.
AGTCGGTGCCAATCCGACCTGTGACGCATATGCTGTGTCACAGAAAGATCGCGTCCCTGCAGGCCGGGTGAAAGGGTTAACTCCCATTTCACCCGATCTGCAGGGACAGGGGGAGTGGTAGTTTAGCCCAGGGGGGGTGGCTTCACCCCCTCGTGGCTACGATCGCTCTGATTGGCTGTTGAAAGTGAAACTGCCAATCAGAGCGATTTGTAATATTTCACCTAAAAAAATGGTGAAATATTACAATCCAGCCATGGCCGATGCTGCAATATCATCGGCCATGGCTGGAAATACTAATGTGCCCCCACCCCACCCCACCGATCGCCCCCCCAGCCCCCCGATCTGTGGCCCGCTCCCCTCCGTCCTGTGCTCCGCTCCCCCGTCCTCCTGCCCGCTCCCCCCGTGCTCCAATCACACACCCCCGTGCTCCAATCAAACCCCCCCGCACTCCGATCCCCCCCCGTGCTCCGAACCACCCCCCCTGCACACCGATCCACCCCCCCTGCACACCGATCCACCCGCCCGCACACCGATCACTCTCCCCCATGCTCCGATCCCTCCCCCCCGTGCTCCGACGCCCCCCCGTGCCCTGATCTCCCCCCCCTGTGCCCTGATCTCCCCCCCCTTATACTTACCGATCCTGGCGGGGTCCCGTCCGTCTTCTTCCCCGAGCGCCGCCATGTTCCAAAATGGCGGGCGCATGCGCAGTGCGCCCGCCGAATCTGCCGGCCGGCAGATTCGTTCCAATGTGAATTTTGATCACTGTGATATAACCTATCTCAGTGATCAAAATAAAAAAAACAGTAAATGACCCCCCCCCATTTGTCCCCCATAGATAGGGACAATAATAAAATAAAGAATTTTTTTTTTTTTTCACTAAGGTTGGAGTTAGAACTAGGGTTAGGGTTAGGGTTAGGGGTAGGGTTAGGGGTAGGGTTAGGGGTAGGGGTAGGGTTAGGGGTAGGGTTAGGGTTAGGGTTAGGGGTAGGGTTAGGGGTAGGGGTAGGGTTAGGGGTAGGGGTAGGGGTAGGGTTAGGGGTAGGGTTAGGGGTAGGGTTAGGGTTTCGGTATGTGCACACGTATTCTGGTCCTCTGCGGATTTTTCCGCAGCGGATTTGATAAATCCGCAGTGCTAAACCGCTGCGGATTTATGGCAGATTTACCGCGGTTTTTCTGCGCATTTCACTGCGGTTTTACAACTGCGATTTTCTATTGGAGCAGTTGTAAAACCGCTGTGGAATCCGCAGAAAGAAGTGACATGCTGCGGAATGTAAACCGCTGCGTTTCCGTGCAGTTTTTCCGCAGCATGTGTACAGCGATTTTTGTTTCCCATAGGTTTACATTGAAATGTAAACTCATGGGAAACTGCTGCGGATCCGCAGCGTTTTCCGAAGCGTGTGCACATACCTTTAGAATTAGGCTATGTGCACACGGTGCGGATTTGGCTGCGGATCCGCAGCGGATTGGCCGCTGCGGATCCGCAGCAGTGTTCCATCAGGTTTACAGTACCATGTAAACCTATGGAAAACCAAATCCGCTGTGCCCATGGTGCGGAAAATACCGCACGGAAACGCTGCGTTGTATTTTCCGCAGCATGTCAATTCTTTGTGCGGATTCCGCAGCGTTTTACACCTATTCCTCAATAGGAATCCGCAGGTGAAATCCGCAGTAAATCCGCAGGTAAAACGCAGTGCCTTTTACCCGCGGATTTTTCAAAAATGGTGCGGAAAAATCTCACACGAATCCGCAACGTGGGTACATAGCCTTAGGGTTAGGGTTGGGTTGGAATTAGGGTTGTGGTTAGGGTTAGGGGTGTGTTGGGGTTAGGGTTGTGGTTAGGGGTGTGTTGCGGTTAGGGTTGTGGTTAGGGTTACGGCTACAGTTGGGATAAGGGTTAGGGGTGTGTTGGCGTTAGAATTGAGGGGTTTCCACTGTTTAGGCACATCAGGGGGTCTCCAAACGCAACATGGCGCCACCATTGATTCCAGCCAATCTTTTATTCAAAAAGTCAAATGGTGCTCCTTCCCTTCCGAGCCCCGACGTGTGCCCAAACAGTGGTTTACCCCCACATATGGGGTATCAGTGTACTCAGGACAAACTGGGCAACAATTACTGGGGTCCAATTTCTCCTGTTACCCTTGAGAAAATAAAAAATTGCTTGCTAAAACATCATTTTTGAGGAAAGTAAAATGATTTTTTATTTTCACGGCTCTGCGTTGTAAACGTCTGTGAAGCACTTGGGGGTTCAAAGTGCTCACCACATATCTAGATAAGTTCCTTGGGGGGTCTAGTTTCCAAAATGGGGTCACTTGTGGGGGGTTTCTACTGTTTAGGCACACCAGGGGCTCTGCAAACACAACGTGACGCCCGCAGACCATTCCATCAAAGTCTGCATTTCAAAAGTCACTACTTCCCTTCTGAGCCCCGACGTGTGCCCAAACAGTGGTTTACCCCCACATATGGGGTATCAGCGTACTCAGGAGAAACTGGACAACAACTTTTGGGGTCCAATTTCTCCTGTAACCCTTGGGAAAATAAAAAATTCTGGGCTAAAAAATTATTTTTGAGGAAAGAAAACGTATTTATTATTTTCACTGCTCTGTGTTATAAACTTCTGTGAAGCACTTGGGGGTTCAAAGTGCTCACCTCACATCTAGATAAGTTCCTTTCGGGGTCTAGTTTCTAAAATGGGGTCACTTGTGGGGGGTTTCTACTGTTTAGCCACATCAGGGGCTCTGCAAACGCAACGTAACGCCCGCAGACCATTCCATCAAAGTCTGCATTTCAAAATGTCACTACTTGACTTCCGAGCCCCGACATGTGCCCAAACTGTGGTTTACCCCCACATATGGGGTATCAGCGTACTCAGGAGAAACTGTACAACAACTTTTGGGGTCAAATTTCTCCTTTTACCCTTGGGAAAATAATAAATTGCAGGCTAAAAAATCATTTTAGAGAAAATAAAATTTTTATTTTATTTTCATGGCTCTGCGTTATAAACTTCTGTGAAGCACTTGGAAGTTCAAAGTCCTCACCACACATCTAGATTAGTTCCTTTAGGGGTCTAGTTTCCAAAATGGGGTCATATGTGGGGGATCTCCAATGTTTAGGCACACAGGGGCTCTCCAAACGTGACATGGTGTCCGCTAATGATTGGAGCTAATTTTCCATTTAAAAAGCCAGTTGGCGTGCCTTCCCTTCCGAGCCCTGCCGTGCGCCCAAACAGTGGTTTACCCCCACATATGGGGTATCAGCGTACTCAGGACAAACTGGACAACAACATTTGCGGTCCAATTTCTCCTATTACCCTTGGCAAAATAGGAAATTCCAGGCTAAAAATCATTTTTGAGGAAAGAAAAATTATTTTTTATTTTCATGGCTCTGCATTATAAACTTCTGTGAAGCACCTGGGGGTTTAAAGTGCTCAATATGCATCTAGATAAGTTCCTTGGGGGGTCTAGTTTCCAAAATGGGGTCACTTGTGGGGGAGCTCCAATGTTTAGGCACACAGGGGCTCTCTAAACGCGACATGGTGTCCGCTAACAATTGGAGCTAATTTTCCATTCAAAAAGTCAAATGGCGCGCCTTCCCTTCCGAGCCCTGCCGAGTGCCCAAACAGTGGTTTACCCCCACATATGAGGTATCGGCGTACTCGGGAGAAATTGCCCAACAAATTTTAGGATTCATTTTATCCTATTGCCCATGTGAAAATGAAAAACTGAGGCGAAAAGAATTTTTTTGTGAAAAAAAAAGTACTTTTTCATTTTTACAGATCAATTTGTGAAGCACCTGAGGGTTTAAAGTGCTCAATATGCATCTAGATAAGTTCCTTGGGGGGTCTAGTTTCCAAAATGGGGTCATTTGTGGGGGAGCTCCAATGTTTAGGCACACGGGGGCTCTCCAAACACGACATGGTGTCCGCTAACGATGGAGATAATTTTTCATTCAAAAAGTCAAATGGCGCTCCTTCCCTTCCGAACCTTACCATGTGCCCAAACAGTGGTTTACCCCCACATGTGAGGTATCGGTGTACTCATGAGAAATTGCCCAACAAATTTTAGGATCCATTTTATCCTGTTACCCATGTGAAAATGAAAAAAATTGAGGCTAAAAGAATTTTTTTGTGAAAAAAAAGTACTTTTTCATTTTTACGGATCAATTTGTGAAGCCCCCGGGGGTTCAAAGTTCTCACTATGCATCTAGATAAGTTCCTTGGGGCGTCTAGTTTCCAAAATGGGGTCACGTGTGGGGGAGCTCCAATTTTTAGGCACACGGGGGCTCTCCAAACGTGACATGGTGTCCGCTAAAGAGTGGAGCCAATTTTTCATTCAAAAAGTCAAATGGCGCTCCTTCCCTTCCAAGCCCTGCCGTGCGCCCAAACAGTGGTTTACCCCCACATATGAGGTATCAGCGTACTCAGGACAAATTGGACAACAACTTTCGTGGTTCAGTTTCTCCTTGTACCATTGGGAAAATAAAAAAAATGTTGCTAAAAGATAATTTTTGTGACTAAAAAGTTAAATGTTCATTTTTTCCTTCCATGTTGCTTCTGCTGCTGTGAAGCACCTGAAGGGTTAAAAAACTTCTTGAATGTGGTTTTGAGCACCTTGAGGGGTGCATTTTTTAGAATGGTGTCACTTTTGGGTATTTTCAGCCATATAGACCCCTCAAACTGACTTCAAATGTGAGGTGGTCCCTAAAAAAAATGGTTTTGTAAATTTCGTTGTAAAAATGAGAAATCGCTGGTCAAATTTTAACTCTTATAACTTCCTAGCAAAAAAAAATTTTGTTTCCAAAATTGTGCTGGTGTAAAGTAGACATGTGGGAAATGTTATTTATTAACTATTTTGTGTCACATAACTCTCTGGTTTAACAGAATAAAAATTCAAAATGTGAAAATTGCGAAATTTTCAAAATTTTCGCCAAATTTCCGTTTTTATCACAAATAAACGCAGAATTTATTGACCTAAATTTACCACTAACATGAAGCCCAATATGTCGCGAAAAAACAATCTCAGAACCGCTAGGATCCGTTGAAGCGTTCCTGAGTTATTACCTCATAAAGGGACACTGGTCAGAATTGCAAAAAACGGCCAGGTCATTAAGGTCAAAATAGGCTGGGTCATGAAGGGGTTAACCATTTGAATTGTAGTCTCATAGCCCGGGAGAGACATGTTGTAGGCTCATAGATCAAGAGAGGTATGTACAGTAGAACAAGGACCCATCAGAGGGAGGTCACCTTGCCACGGTTGCTAGGCACACATGAATTGGCCACTTTATGCACTAAGAACCATCATTTTTGTAAGTTCATCTTACTGAATAATAATACAGTGCAGATTTAATGTTTTCAGTGTTTGCATCTATTTTGGCTCCTATACTGTAGAGTGCTGATATGTTTTCTTTTCCTAGCTAGATAGATGCAAATATGTGAGTGATATATATAATTAGTACAGTGTGTATAGCTTACAGTACATGTATTTAATAAATCAATAAATTAGAGAAAAAAATGGTGTGGGATCCCCCAAAATTTTTAGATTATATCTCAGTGATCAAAATAAAAAAAATAATAAATGACCCCCCCCCTTTGTCACCCCCATAGGTAGGGACAATAAAAAAATAAAGAATTTTTTTTTTTCCACTAATGTTAGAATAGGGTTAGGGCTAGGGTTAGGGGTAGGGTTAGGGGTAGGGTTAGGGGTAGGGTTAGGGGTAGGGTTAGGGGTAGGGCTAGGGTATGTGCACACGTATTCTGGTCCTCTGCGGATTTTTCCGCTGCGGATTTGATAAATCCGCAGTGCTAAACCGCTGCGGATTTACCGCGTTTTTTCTGCGCATTTCACTGCGGTTTTACAACTGCGATTTTCTATTTGAGCAGTTGTAAAACCGCTGCGGAATCCGCACAAAGAAGTGACATGCTGCGGAATGTAAACCGCTGCGTTTCCGTGCAGTTTTTCCACAGCATGTGTACAGCGATTTTTGTTTCTCATAGGTTTACATTGAACTGTAAACTCATGGGAAACTGCTGCGGATCCGCAGCGTTTTCCGCAGCGTGTGCACATACCTTTAGAATTAGGCTATGTGCACACGGTGCGGATTTGGCTGCGGATCCGCAGCGGATTGGCCGCTGTGGATTCGCAGCAGTGTTCCATCAGGTTTACAGTACCATGTAAACCTATAGAACACCAAATCCGCTGTGCCCATGGTGCGGAAAATACCGCGCGGAAACGCTGCGTTGTATTTTCTGCAGATTGTCAATTCTTTGTGCGGATTCCGCAGCGTTTTACACCTGTTCCTCAATAGGAATCCGCAGGTGAAATCCGCACAAAAAACACTGGAAATCCGCGGAAAATCCGCAGGTAAAACGCAGTGCCTTTTACCCGCGGATTTTTCAAAAATGATGCTGAAAAATCTCACACGAATCCGCAACGTGGGCACATAGCCTTAGGGTTACGGTTGGAATTAGGGTTGTGGTTAGGGGTGTGACTAGGGATATGGCTACAGTTGGGATTAGGGTTAGGGGTGTGTTGGGGTTAGTGTTGGAGGTAGAATTGAGGGGTTACCACTGTTTATGCACATCAGGGGTCTCCAAACGCAACATGGCGCCACCATTGATTCCAGCCAATCTTGTATTCAAAAAGTCAAATGGTGCTCCCTCAATTCCGAGCCCCGACGTGTGCCCAAACAGTGGTTTACCCCCACATATGGGGTACCAGCATACTCAGGATAAACAGCGCAACAATTACTGGGGTCCAATTTCTCCTGTTACCCTTGTGAAAATAAAAAAATGCTTGCTAAAACATCATTTTTGAGGAAAGAAAAATGATTTTTTATTTTCACAGCTCTGCGTTGTAAACGTCTGTGAAGCACTTGGGGGTTCAAAGTGCTCACCACATATCTAGATAAGTTCCTTGGGGGGTCTAGTTTCTAAAATGGGGTCACTTGTGGGGGGTTTCTACTGTTTAGGCACACCAGGGGCTCTGCAAACGCAACGTGACGCCCGCAGACCATTCCATCAAAGTCTGCATTTCAAAAGTCACTACTTCCCTTCTGAGCCCCGACGTGTGCCCAAACTGTGGTTTACCTCCACACATGGGGTATCAGTGTACTCAGGAGAAACTGGACAACAACTTTTGGGGTCCAATTTCTCCTGTAACCCTTGGGAAAATAAAAAATTCTGGGCTAAATAATTATTTTTGAGGAAAGAAAACGTATTTATTATTTTCACGGCTCTGCATTATAAACTTCTGTGAAGCACTTGGGGGTTCAAAGTGCTCACCACACATCTAGATAAGTTCCTTTCGGGGTCTAGTTTCCAAAATGGGGTCACTTGTGGGGGGTTTCTACTGTTAAACCACATCAGGGGCTCTGCAAACGCAACGTGACGCCCGCAGAGCATTCCATCAAAGTCTGCATTTCAAAACGTCACTACTTCAATTCCGAGCCCCGGCATGTGCCCAAACAGTAGTTTACCCCCACATATGGGGTAACGGCGTACTCAGGAGAAACTGGACAACAACTTTTGGGGTCAAATTTCTCCTGTTACCCTTGGAAAAATAAAAAATTGCAGGCTAAAAGATCATTTTTGAGAAAATAATTTTTTATTTTTATTTTCATGGCTCTGCGTTATAAACTTCTGTGAAGCACTTGGGGGTTCAAAGTCCTCACCATACATCTAGATTAGTTCCTTTGGGGGTCTAGTTTCCAAAATGGGGTCATTTCTGGGGGATCTCCAATGTTTAGGCACACAGGGGCTCTCCAAACGTGACATGGTGTCCGCTAATGATTGGAGCTAATTTTCCATTTAACCCCTTCATGACCGGGGTATTTTTCGTTTTTCCGTGTTCGTTTTTCGCTCCCCTCCTTCCCAGAGCCATAACTTTTTTATTTTTCTGTCAATTTGGCCATGTGAGGGCTTATTTTTTGCGGGACGAGTTGTACTTTTGAACGACATCATTGGTTTTAGCATGTCGTGTACTAGAAAACGGGAAAAAAATTCCAAGTGCGGTGAAATTGCAAAAAAAGTGCAATCCCACATTGGTTTTTTGTTTGGCTTTTTTGCTAGGTTCACTAAATGCTAAAACTGACCTGCAATTATGATTCTCCAGGTCATTACGAGTTCATAGACACCAAACATGACTAGGTTATTTTTTATCTAAGTGGTGAAAAAAAATTCAAAACTTTGCTAAAAAAAAAAAAAAAAAAAAAAAAAAAAAAATTGCGCCATTTTCCGATACTCGTAGCGTCTCCATTTTTCATCATCTGGGGTCGGTTGAGGGCTTATTTTTTGCGTGCCGAGATGACGTTTTTAATGATAGCATTTCGGTGCAGATACGTTCTTTTGATCGCCCGTTGTTGCATTTTAATGCAATGTCGCGGCGACTAAAAAAACGTAATTCTGGCGTTTCAAATTTTTTTCCCGCTACGCTGTTTAGCGATCAGGTTAATACTTTTTTTTAATTGATAGATCTGGCGATTCTGAGCGCGGCGATACCAAATATGCGTAGATTTGATATTTTTTTATTGATTTATTTTGATTGGGGCGAAAGGGGGGTGATTTAAACTTTTATATTTTTTTTATTTTTTTCACATTTTTTTTAACTCTTTTTTAACTTTTGCCATGCTTCAATAGCCTCCATGAGAGGCTAGAAGCAGGCATAGCACGATCGGCTCTGCTACATAGCAGCGATCTGCTGATCGCTGCTATGTAGCAGAATTGCACGTGTGCTGTGAGCGCCGACCACAGGGTGGCGCTCACAGCGACGGGCAATCAGTAACCATAGAGGTCTCAAGGACCTCTATGGTTACCATTCACAAGCATCGCCGACCCCCGATCATGTGACGGGGGTCGGCGATGACGTCATTTCCGGCCGCCCGGCCGGAAGCGGTAGTTAAATGCCGCTGTCTGCGTTTGACAGCGGCATTTAACTAGTTAATAGGTGCGGGCAGATCGCGATTCTGCCCGCGCCTATTACGGGCACATGTCAGCTGTTCAAAACAGCTGACATGTCCCGGCTTTGGTGCGGGCTCACCGCGGAGCCCTGCATCAAAGCAGGGGAGCCGGCATCGGACGGTATAGTACGTCCGATGCCAGTAAGGGGTTAAAAAGCCAAATGGCGTGCCTTCCCTTCCGAGCCCTGCCGTGCGCCCAAACAGTGGTTTACCCCCACATATGGGGTATCAGCGTACTCAGGACAAACTGGACAACAACATTTGGGGTCCAATTTCTCCTATTACCCTTGGCAAAATAGGAAATTCCAGGCTAAAAAATCATTTTTGAGGAAAGAAAAATTATTTTTTATTTTCATGGCTCTGCGTTATAAACTTCTGTGAAGCACCTGGGGGTTTAAAGTGCTCAATATGCATCTAGATAAGTTCCTTGGGGGGTCTAGTTTCCAAAATGGGGTCACTTGTGGGGGAGCTCCAATGTTTAGGCACACAGGGGCTCTCCAAACGCGACATGGTGTCCGCTAACAATTGGAGCTAATTTTCCATTCAAAAAGTCAAATGGCGCGCCTTCCCTTCCGAGCCCTGCCGAGTGCCCAAACAGTGGTTTACCCCCACATATGAGGTATCGGCGTACTCGGGAGAAATTGCCCAACAAATTTTATGATCCATTTTATCCTATTGCCCATGTGAAAATGAAAAAATTGAGGCTAAAAGAGTTTTTTTGTGAAAAAAATGTACTTTTTCATTTTTACAGATCAATTTGTGAAGCACCTGAGGGTTTAAAGTGCTCACTAGACATCTATATAAGTTCCTTGGGGGGTCTAGTTTCCAAAATGGGGTCACTTGTGGGGGAGCTCCAATGTTTAGGCACACAGGGGCTCTCTAAACGCGACATGGTGTCCGCTAACAATTGGAGCTAATTTTCCATTCAAAAAGTCAAATGGCGCTCCTTCCCTTCCGAGCCTTACCATGTGCCCAAACAGTGGTTTACCCCCACATGAGGTATTGGTGTACTCAGGAGAAATTGCCCAACAAATTTTAGGATCCATTTTATCCTGTTGCCCATGTGAAAATGAAAAAATTGAGGCTAAAAGAGTTTTTTTGTGAAAAAAAAAGTACTTTTTCATTTTTACGGATCAATTTGTGAAGCATCTGGGGGTTCAAAGTGCTCACTATGCATCTAGATAAGTTCCTTGGGGCGTCTAGTTTCCAAAATGGGGTCACTTGTGGGGGAGCTCCAATTTTTAGGCACACGGGGGCTCTCCAAACGTGACATGGTGTCCGCTAAAGAGTGGAGCCAATTTTTCATTCAAAAAGTCAAATGGCGCTCCTTCCCTTCCAAGCCCTGCCATGCGCCCAAACAGTAGTTCCCCCCCCCCCCACATATGAGGTATCAGCGTACTCAGGACAAATTGGACAACAACTTTCGTTGTTCAGTTTCTCCCTTTACCATTGGGAAAATAAAAAAATTGTTGCTAAAAGATAATTTTTGTGACTAAAAAGTTAAATGTTCATTTTTTCCTTCCATGTTGCTTCTGCTGCTGTGAAGCACCTGAAGGGTTAATAAACTTCTTGAATGTGGTTTTGAGTACCTTGAGGGGTGCAGTTTTTAGAATGGTGTCACTTTTGGGTATTTTCAGCCATATAGACCCCTCAAACTGACTTCAAATGTGAGGTGGTCCCTAAAAAAAATGGTTTTGTAAATTTCGTTGTAAAAATGAGAAATCGCTGGTCAAATTTTAACCCTTATAACTTCCTAGCAAAAAAAATTTTGTTTCCAAAATTGTGCTGATGTAAAGTATAAATGTGGGAAATGTTATTTATTAACTATTTTGTGTCACATAACTCTCTGGTTTAACAGAATAAAAATTCAAAATGTAAAAATTGCGAAATTTTCAAAATTTTCGCCAAATTTCCGTTTTTATCACAAATAAACGCAGAATTTATTGACCTAAATTTACCACTAACATGAAGCCCAATATGTCACGAAAAAAAAATCTCAGAACCGCTAGGATCCGTTGAAGCGTTCCTGAGTTATTACGTCATAAAGGGACACTGGTCAGAATTGCAAAAAACGGCAAGGTCTTTAAGGTCAAAATAGGCTGGGTCATGAAGGGGTTAATATCCAGCAAAGGCTAGGCAAACAGCTGCGGGCTGATATTAATAGGCTAGGATTGAGCCATGAATTTTGGCCCCCTTTTAGACTAAACACATCAGCTCTCAGCCACCTCAGAAATGGTACATCCATAAAATTCGATACTTCTGGGGCTTAGCCTCCAATATTCCCATTTGCCCTGGTAAGTGGAGTAATAGGGTTGGAATTGATGTCAGCTTTGTATTGGCACCTGGCACCAAACCCAGGGGTTACTAATGGAGAGAAGTCTATAAGATGCCCCCATTACAAACCCCATAATCATATTGTAAATAAAAAACATCCCAGAATAAAGTCCTTCAATTGAAATAAAGACACTGACACCTTTATTTTAAATAAAAAAATCAAAGTTATATTTACCTTTACAGTGAAAGTTATGCCACTCGCGCTGAGGTCAGTGAAGCGAACGGAGTTCATTGGCTATGAACACCGCTCACCTTTCTCACTACACTGCAAGGCACTGATGCTGCACTAGCCTGATGCCAGGCGCTTGATGCCAGGCCTAACGGTTGCATAATGCCACCGTTAAGCACGGCATCTAGATGTAGCAGAGCTAGACTCAAAGGACAAATGGATTATCTTCTCGTTGGACAGGTTAGGAATATGGTTATTTATTTTTTCTTTTACAGGTTTCATACAGTTTCACTCTATGGCAGAGCAGTGATAATTGATCAAGAGCAAGAGGGGGGCCCGGTGCTAGCAGTGAACCAAACCGCCCATTATCACAAGTTCAACTGTATCGGCTAGATGCTGATACAGTTGACCGCATTGATGGGAGTGAGAGCGTTACGTTCCCTCTCCCATCATTCTCATCATTGACGTCACAGAAGCAGACACTGACAGTGGGCACTCAATGGAAGTCAATGGGTAAAGAAACGCTGCAGATCCGCAAAAAGAATTGACATGCTGTGGAAAATAAAATGGCTGCGAATAAGGACGGAACTTTCTGGATCATGTGCACAACACTTCAGGAATGTCATTGATTAACATTGCTTAAGTAATCCATTGCGTTTTTGGAGCATTTCTGTGCGGAAAAAACGCTGCAGAAATGCTACAAATCCACATCATGCGCACATAGCCTTAGGGTGTGTCACCCAGTTTTAATCAAGGTTCCCTGGATAGAGGCCCATTCACAAGTTTTATCCCCCCGATCCAAAACCATAGCTATGTCTCTCAATACAAGTCTGTGCGAGCCTCGTTCTGGCTGTTATGGACTTACATTGAGAACTTGTGATGTAACTTCTGACTTTCGGCCAGTCAGAAGGTGCACTCACAAGATGGTGTCAAAAGACTGCAGCGGTGCCGAAAATCGGTGAAAACGCCAGAGGTCGAGTATATTACCGGGGTCAGGGGACTTACTTTTAAAGCGCTACTTCAGAGTTGAAAAAAACAAAACGATGGAGTGGTGCTTTAAATAATCAGTTGTTTAACCATAGGAATGCGCCTAAGGGTGTTCTCAAGTTCTTATCGTCTGCCTGCTAATAGACATCGTGCCCTTGAAGACTGATAGTTTGGGCTAGTGGCAAGGCTGTGCTGCGAGCCCAACTACCCAGTCTTATGCTGCAAGCAGAGGAATCTTTTAGTATCGGAAGTAGCACAGTGACACCAAAGCTGCCGAATCAAGTGATAACCAACAGCTTACAGGCGCACTCCTTGACTAGTAAAGTGGCCACTTCTGAAGTGACCAGTGACCTTGGCCATGAATAGTACACTTTAAAATTAAAAATCCCCCCATTCTTGAGAATGGAGAGGATTCTTAATAAAAAGTTAATTGCAGTTTGTTTTTATAAACACTTTTATCCATTTAATAAGATGAGACAACCCCTTAATATTTACACTACTAAGGCTACGTTCACATTGGCGTTCCGCCAATGTGCGTCGCTGTTGCGCCGGCGACGCAGCGGCGACGCGCCCCTATGTTTAACATAGGGGACGCGTGCGTCGTTTTGGTGGCGTTTTTCGCCACGTGCGTCGTTTCCGACGCTAGCGTCGGACGCAAGAAAACGCTACATGTAGCATTTTCTGTGCGTCCGATTTTCGTCGGAAAACGACGCACGCGTCGCAAAACGCGCGCGTTTGCGCGCGTTTTAGCGTGCGTTGCGTCGCAACGCTAATGTGAACGTAGCCTAAGAGACTATTGTGAAGCTGTGACGTAAGTAAAGGACAACCAATATAAGATTCTTATTGCTTTGAGCCATATACCTTCAACCTTAACAAATGCAGGGATGTCAACCATGTGTAAATGTATTTATTTACCAAAATTCTTGTGCTTACTTATATAATACCAACACATCCCACAGCGTTTTACAACATTGTTATTACTGTCCCCTGGGTATCTAGACTGTAAGCACCAATCAGTAAGGCTGCTTTCACACATCAGGTTGTGTCAGGCTAAATCCGGCTAATGTAAAAAACGGATCCAACTTTTTTTTTTGCGAAAAACTGATGCGCCGGATCCAGTGTACCTTAATTTTGGAGAGAGAGAGAGAGAACGCCAGATTCTTCTTTCACACCTCTGTTTTTGGCCAATTCCGTCACTGTGCGTTTTTTTTTTCGCCGGACAAAAAAACATTGCAGTGGACGTTTTGTCCATCCGCCGGAAAAGACTATTTGGACGGATCCGGCAAAAAATGGATGAAACGTGTGGCCATCAGGCACAATCCGGCGCTAATACAACTCTATGGGGAAAAAACGGATCCGGTGTACAAAAAACGGATCCGTTTTTTACAAAAATTGCCGGATTGTGCCTGAAACAAAAAACCTTATGTGTGAAAGCAGCCTTATACAGCTATGGAACTTGATCTAGTCATTTGCTATTATAGCACACTAGATGGTGGCCCGATTCTAACGCATCGGGTATTCTAGAATATGAATGTATGTATGTATATAGCAGCCACATAGTATATAGCACAGGCCACGTAGTATATAGGAGCCATGTAGTATATAGCAGACAAATACTACGTGGCCTGTGCTATATACTATGTGACTGCTATATATATACATACATAGATATTGTAGAATACCTGATGCGTTAATACAGGCCACGCAATATGTAACAGTGGCCACGCAGTATATAACACAGCCCAAACAGTATATAACACCCCACGCAGCATATAGCAGCCACGCAGTATATAACAGGCGACATAGTATATAACACTGGCCACGTAATATATAGCATAGCCAACGCAGTACATAACACAGCCCACATAGTATATAGCAGCCACGCTTTATATAACACAGCGCACGTAATAAATAACACTGCCCACGTAGTATATGGCAGTGTGGGCACATATCCCTGTTGAAAAAAAATAATTAAAATAAAAAATAGTTATATACTCACCTGCCGGGATCCAGCGAAGCTCTGGTGATGCAGGCGCGGCTGCCGCCATCTTCCGTTCCCAGGATACATTGTAAAATTACCCAGAGGACTTAGCGGTCTCGCGATACATCTCTGGGAATGGAAGCTTGCGGCAGGGGTGAGCGCATCGTCAGACTACGGAGGGTGCGAATAGCAGGATTTTTTAAATATTATTTTTAACATTACATCTTTTTACTATTGATGCTGCAGAGGCAACATCAATAGTAAAAAGTTGGGGACACACAGGGTTAATAGCAGCGTTAATGGAGTGCGTTACCCGCGGCATAACGCGGTCCGTTACCGCTGGCATTAACCCTGTGTGAGCGGTGACTGGATGGGAGTATGGAGCGGAGGTCGGGCACTGACTGCAGGGGAGTAGGGAGGGACTAATTGGACTGTGCCCGTCGCCGATTGGTTGTGGCAGCCATGACAGGCAGCTGGCGAGACCAATCAGCGATGTGGGTATTTCATTACAGAAGTTGCAGACAGACAGACAGAAGTACCCCTTAGATAAAGCAGAGTAGCACGGATCTATATATATGATTAACAAGTTGTTCATTCAGACACCTTTCTTGGAGAATCAGCATTGTATTCAACTGCAATTTATCTGACTATGCAGCGCCTGTTCTTCAGCATAAGATGTTTTTCTCATTGTGCTCCACACAGCTCAGTATACTCTAAAGCCCTCCATAAATATTAGGGTATGTGCACACGTCAGGATTTTTAGCGTTTTTTTAGCGGAATTTCGCTATAAAAACGCTAAAATTATGCATCCTATCATTTAGAATGCATTCCGGATTTTTGTGCAGATGTAAGCATTTTTTTCCGCAAAAAAAACGCTTACCGCTAAAAATCCGGACATGCTCTATCGCAAAAAATCCGCGCAATTTCTGCGAGAAATCCGCGCAAAAAAAACGCGGATTTCTGGCAGAAATATCAGGATTTTGTCAGGAAAAAATCCTGACGTGTGCACATACCCCCCCCTCCCCCCCCCCCCGCTGTTACTAAAATACTCACCCGGCTCCCTCGCAGCGTCCTGTCCTCGCCGCACCTTCTCCTGTATGAGCAGTCACGTGGTGCTGCTTATTACAGTAATGAATATGCGGCTCCACCCCTATGGGAGGTGGAGCCGCATATTCATGACTGTAATCAGCGGCCCCGTCCGTGTGCGGTACGTGATTTACACGGACCCATTGACTTTAATGGGTCCATGTAATCCGTGCGATCCCACGAACACTGACATGTCTCCGTGTTTTGCACACGGACACACGGTCCGTGAAAACACGCTGACATGTGCAGTGACACATTGATTTCAATGTGTCTACATGAGTCAGTGTCTACGGTACGTGAGGAAACTGTCACCTCACGTACTGGAGCCACTGACGTGTGAAACCGGCCTTAGACTGTTAGCTGCACCTGCTGCTACTGAGAGGTTCAGCTGACAGTGTAATATGTAATGGGGCGCTGGCAAACCGATTGTCGGGTGAGATCAGGCATGTGTGATTTCCGATTATCTTGGGCTTTTTCATAGATAGCAGATGAATGCTTGGTCAAGGAGTCTTCCTGTGTATGGGGTAGACTGCCAAGATGGCTGCCGGCTGAATGATTGGCAGAAGCATTCTTCAGCCATCTAATGTGTTAGGGGTGCCTTGTACACAGATCAAATCATTAAAAGGAACCTGTCACCCCCAAAATCGAAGGTGAGCTAAACCCACCAGCATCAGGGGCTTATCTACAGCATTCTGGAATGCTGTAGATAAGCCTCCAATGTATCCTGAAAGATGAGAAAAAGAGGTTAGATTATACTCACCAAGGGGCGGTCCCGGTTCGATGGGCGTTGCGGTCCGGGGCCTCCCATCTTCATAGGATGACGTCTTCTTCTTGTCTTCACGCTGCGGCTGCAGCACAGCCGTACTTTGCCTGCCCTGTTGACGGCAGAGCAGAGTACTGCAGTGCGCAGGCGCCAGGAAAGGTCAGAGAGGTCCTGCGCCTGCGCACTGCAGTACTTTGCACTGCCCTCAACAGGGCAGACAAAGTACGCCTGCACTGGAGCAGCAGCAGGAAGAAGAGGACATCATCGTAAGAAGATAGGAGGCGCTGGACCGGACCACGACGCCCATCGGACCGGACCGCAGCGGGACCCCCCCTGTTATGTTTGCTAATGACAGGTGTTATGAAGGCAATCCAGAAACACAGTGTGCTTAGCGATCAGAGCGCACACAGTGATCTGACAAATACCCAAAAATACAAGAACGAGCTCTGAGACGTGGAAACTCTGTAAACTGCACACCTGATCCTATCCTAAACACAACTAAAAGCGGCTGTGGATTGCGCCTAACAACTACCTAGGCAACTCGGCACAGCCTAAGAAACTAGCTAGCCTGAAGATAGAAAAATAGGCCTGACTTGCCCCAGAGAAATTCCCCAAAGGAAAAGGCAGCCCCCCACATATAATGACTGTGAGTAAGATGAAAAGACAAAACGTAGGGATGAAATAGATTCAGCAAAGTGGGGCCCGATATTCTAGGACAGAGCGAGGACAGTAAAGCGAACTTTGCAGTCTACAAAAAACCCTAAAGCAAAACCACGCAAAGGGGGCAAAAAAAAACCACCGTGCCGAACTAACGGCACGGCGGTACACCCTTTGCGTCTCAGAGCTTCCAGCAAAACAAAAGACAAGCTGGACAGAAAAAAAAGCAGCAAAAAGCACTTAGCTATACAGAGCAGCAGGTCACAGGAACAATCAGGAGAAGCTCAGATCCAACACTGAAACATTGACAAGGAGCAAGGATAGCAGCATCAGGCGGAGTTAAGTAATAAAGCAGTTAACGAGCTCACCAGAACACCTGAGGGAGGAAGCTCAGAAGCTGCAGTACCACTTGTGACCACAGGAGTGAATTCAGCCACAGAATTCACAACACCCCCCTGGGTGAGTATAATATAACCTCTTTTTCTCATCTTTCAGGTTACATCGGGGGCTTATCTACAGCATTACAGAATGCTGTAGATAAGCCCCTGATGCTGGTGGGCTTAGCTCACCTTCGAGTTTGGGGGTGACAGGTTCCCTTTAAAAGGCACTAGCTGTGTAATTCCATGGCAAGTCTGCTCAATATGAAGTGGCTATTGATACTAGTCAGGCTCTGTGAACAATGTTGTTAAAGGCTCCATCTGTCATCTGGGCAGCACATAGGGGACGCATAGGGCGGCACATAGGGAATGAATAGGGAGATGTAAAGAGGAAGACCGGGCTGCGGTTACCTGTAGCGCACATCAGCCCACATTTGATACTGGGATCTTTGCAGCTCTCTTTTTTAGCTGCACAGGCTTATGGACTAGGGGCTCAACGGGCAAAACCGGAGACTGCCCGTTGCCGACAGAAGTTGGACCATTAGTTTTGGGACCCCATCTGAGGACACTACGCCGGCAATTGCCGATACTGCAACCCCCAACGGATCATCTGCGGCTGAGGAACCATTCCGTCACTGCATTCTGCTTACAGAGGCACATAGGGAACGCATAGGGAGTCACAGAGGGGATGAACAGGGAGACGCATAGGGAACGCACAGGGCGGCACATAGTTAAGGTATAGGGAACGCAGTGCGGCACATAGGGAACGCATAGGAAGGCACATAGAGAACCCATAGAGTGTTTATTATTGCAGGGATAGCTGTGGCCTGCCCTTGTGGGGGTGGGAGTCAATGGGACGTCTGGGCCAGACAGCACCAGGTTTTAGGAACTTATAGGGGTGCCATGTGACTGGATGACTCCCATATTTGGTATTAGGGAGGAGCAAATATACACGTTACTTGTGATTTCTCGAGCACGCTCGGGTGTCCTCCGAGCATTTGTAAGTACTCTGAGATTTAGTTTTTCTTGCTGCAGCTGAATGATTTACATCTGTTAGCCAGCATAAGTACATGTGGGGGTTGCCCGGTTGCTAGTGAATCCCCACATGTACCTATGCTAATAGAAGTAAATCATTCAGCTGCAGCGAGGAAAACTAAATCTCCGAGCACAAAAAAATACTCGGAGGACCCCCGAGCGTGCTCAGGAAATCTCGAGTACCGCGTATATTCGCACATCACTAGTTTCTACAGATCCCGCCATTTTGAGCACCTGACGGGGTGATCTTGCTCGTCTTGTACACGGTGTTTCGGCATGACCATGTTATGGGATAGTAACAGATGGGGTGCTGGCTTATGTGCGGCTTCTGACGTCGGCCATCTCTGTTGAGGTAATATTGCCCCAGTTCACACCTGCTTACAGTGCAGCGGATTTCATCTAACTGGATTATTCCATTGCTATTCCTCACCTCTGACCCAGGTTACACGCCCATGGGCAAGGAATAGTCTGAATTATTTTGCAAAAAATATATAACTGAGGCCAATTATTTCTACAAGGTCACAATGGCTGAGAATGAATATGGAAAATGGCGTTCAGTGCACTGAAGGGCGGCCAGGAGCGGTACTGTCTGTAATGACACAGGCGCCATTATCCAGCGCACAGTGACAGCCTTCACCACAGACACTGAGGCTTCTCCTCTTCCCGCCCAGACTTACTTCCTTCCTCCCCTCTCCCGCGCCGCTGCACCCGATGACGTCACCGCGGTTACTATGGTGACAGTGAGATCACCCCCCTCCTCCGCCTTCTCCCGGCAGCCGCTGGTCCCGCGTTGAGAGGCGGGTGGTGGAGTGGGGCGGGGCTTGAAGGAAGCGGAAGTGGCGGCCAGAACGGAAGTAGAACGGCATTGAGTCTGCAGAAGGGACAGTGAGGAAGCTGAGCTCGCTCGGAATACTATCGGCACGTTATCACCGGACAGCGGTTCTCAGGTGCGGACGCTGAAGGGTAGGAGAGGGGGGAGGCATGGGCGAGGCACGGGGGTCCGGGGCGTCGCTTCATGCATGGGCGGGGAGAGTGGCGGCCTGCTCCCCGTAGTCTCAGCCCGAGGCCCCGTCATCTGCGGTGTCATCCACCTGCTGCAGAGCGGAGCTGTCATGTCTGCCGGCGAGGGGTGCGGACGGCGGCCTCCACTACCGCATGTGCAGATTAACCCGTGCTGGCCTGCCTTCCCGGCCCCAGTGTGCGGCTTCCTGCCGGGGATGGCGGTGACTCAGGAGCCCTATGGGGATGTGCTGTGTACTGCCACGCTTCCAGTGCATACAGTGGCACGGATAGGGCTCCAGCTATCAGCATTTGCCAAGGCTCCTGGTCTCTTGTCTAATCTATGGCATGACTGTTCACACTAGCTCGGTGCACCATGTTGGGCTCTATCATCATCCACCTTCCCACCTGCTTGTTGTCCCGCTATCTTCACCCTCTCCCTTTATCTGACACCCCTGGCTTCATAGAGCCACAGAAGGGTGGAAAAAGATATACACCGCCCCACCTGCTCGGTTTCTATGAATGGCCGACTCCGCCATGGTGCCACAAGTGCCTGCACTGGGTTTCATCTCCAGACCTACTGATCGGGTATCTAGACTGAGCCCCATTGGGGACAGCAATGATAATGTATGTGCAGCGCTGTTGGATTAATGGCGCTATAATTAGTCTAGTCCATCTTACATACCCTATAGAGGGGGATGGGTGTTACTCTGTTCCCTCCTTATTAGCCACAGTATAGACTGAGCTAGTAATCTCTGGAGGGCTCAGGAACATCTATGCATTATGTGTCATCAGTGGGAATTGTGATACTTTACCTCTGATGGCTTGCCATACCTGTAATGAGGTACATCAATGGGTTATGCCTTACACTTCTGCCACATGTGGGTCCCAAGTCTGTGAACATGGCATCTATCCCCTGAAAGGGGGTCCCAGAGGTGGCCGTTCATTTAATTCACTTCTATGGGGGTTTTGAACTCTAAGAGTATGTGATGCTCCTAATTATACTTTTATGGCGCCTGCATATTACATAGCGCTTTACAGCTTCAATGAATGGTGAGAACTGGCGCCAGCTTATTGGGCGAACCCATTTCTAGAGATGGATATGGATCCCAGCTCTGGAACCTGCGCCAATCAAACTTGCATATCGTAGCAATATGCCCAAATACCTGACAGTCCTTCCAACAAATGAGATTTTCAACATACCAATCCCTATCTGGAAAGGGGCTTGTTATAATTTCCCTCTCACAGCACACACTTGGGCCATTTTCAGAGGAAGCCAATAAACCGGTGAAGTACCTCCTCACATTGGGAGGTCCAGACTACATGACACCATTTTATAAACTTAAAATTGCAGAAAATTTTTAATAAAATGATTTTTTCTTAAACTATCTTTAAATGTGGTTAGAATATAAACTTAGGAATATATTAGTATATAATGTATATTTATTAATATGCCATGATCTTCAGGTATTGCCACCAGTCCCAGTAGCTTTAGCTGGCATTCCACCCAAGAGAGCATTTTATTTTGTGGTCAGCAGGTGACTTGCTGTATATGAAGGGGACTGGCTGACTGCTCATGTTAGCTGAACCAGCCCCTTTCTCTCTGCAACAGTCTTGATGTTAGAAAAAGAGCAGTAAGGCTACGTTCACATTTGCATTGTGCGCCGCGGCGACGCAACGCACAATGCAAATAAAAACGCACGCAAAAACGCTGCGTTTTGCGACGCATGCATCCTTTTTTTGCCGAAATTTGGACGCAAGAAAAATGCAACTTGTTGCGTTTTCTGCGCCCGACGCGTGCGGCAAAAAAAACGCATGCGTCGCACAACGCATGTCCATGCATCCCCCATGTTATTAAATATAGGGGCGCATGCGTCGCCGCTGCGTCGCCCGACGCAAAACACTAATGTGAACGTAGCCTAAGGCGGCCCTTCATATGCAGCAGTTGTCCTCACATAGGAAACACACTTTATCGTAGACCAGAAGTGGATCTGTCAGGGCTGCTTATGATGATGATCAAGGCACCTTACATAATACTTGTGGCTGAAACACAACAGGACCTCTCCTGTCCAGGATTATTCTCGGGCTGAATTCAGATGTCTTTAGGCCTAGGTCTTGGTACAGGCTGTGATGTCCACACTGACCATGAATCTACTGATCTGAACCCGCCTGAATTTAGCCATAGCAGTTGACAATGCAGCTAGCTCTGAAAGACTTAAGGCCCAGCTTCATCTAGGCCGGTGATCTCCACACCTGTCTTGATGAGGTGAGGGTGGAGTATGAGACTGTTTCATTAAGAGGCGCTTTCCTCTTAATGAATCAGGAGTGTCTGTGTACATCTCACAACAAATCTGCTTGCATAAGATTTCTAGTGTAGCCAACTCCTTCGCTCATGATAGATTTGACAATCGGGGGTCGCCACCTCCTCTCCCACCACAACTCCGACCACTTTGTCACTGTTGGAAGAAAATGGTGGAACCTATAAAAGTTGCTAACTTTTAGGGCATTTTCGAGTTGTCAACTTCTATTTTTCAGAGATTTTTTTTTAAATTCCAGATTGATTACGTAATAGCTTTGCATCTGGTAGCACATTTTTTCCACCGATATCAGCTAAGCACTATTTTAGGATAACTTCTTCATGGAGGATCAACCTTAAGATCCTCACACTATCGCCTTTAGGTACATAACATCATGGGGTGACAGCATATGGAGAGTGTTCAGGAGCTGAGCTCTGATGCAGCTTATGTTTCCTAGCATTAGTGTATAGAAGGAGCAGCGGTGTTACTGTGGTATGCACACTGGATTCCAGTAGACCGCTGCTACGTGACTGTGGGCCACCATGGTAGCCAGGAGGCCAACTGAAGACCACCGTTGCTGTTATCTTGGTACTCCTGTTACATTCAGACTCGGGCTGAGCTTCATTGGGACCTGGATTTCATTATATTCTGCAGTACTGTTGTATTTCACTATGTAGAATAATCAAATGAGGCATAGTTAAGTCCCCTAATGGGACTGAAAAATAAAATTCAATTTTTTTTTATATATTTAATTTTTATCGCCTTGCTCTACCACATTAAAAATAGTAAAAACGCCTATACAAGATTATTTCTGTAACCAAACTGACCTGGAGAATTAGGTTTCCAGGCCACTGCCACTTTACCATAAAATAAATCTTGAGCAAAATCCAAGAAACAATGGTTGAATTTTCAGCATTTTATCAGTCTTGTAATTTTTTTTTTCCTGGCTTCTAGTAGATTGTATGATAAACCAAATGGCGTCATTCAACACTACAACTTTCCTGTTCAGCCTGTAAAAAAAGAAACACACGTAAAATAGGTTGTCAACGTAAAATAAATAAATAAAAAAGTATGACCCTTGGAAAAAGGAGAGGGAGGAAAAAAGGAAAAGTTGCCTGATCTTTTAGGCTATGTGCACACGTTGTGGATTTACTGTGGATCCGCAGCGTTTTTTAACGCGCAGAAATGCTGCAGATCCGCAAGTGACTTACAGTACAATGTAAATCAATGGGAAAAAAATGCTGTGCTAATGGTGCGGAAAATTCCGCACGGAAAAGCTGTGGATTAAAAGTAGCATGTCACTACTTTTTTGCGGATCTGCAGCTTTTTTGTACCCATTCCATTATAGAAATCCGCAGGGGTAAAAAACGCAAAAAATCCGCACCTGCGTTTTCTGCCAAGAGATGCAGAATCTGCACCAAAAAATCCTAAGCCTAATCTGCAACGTGTGCACATAGCCTAAACATACATGAGAACATATTGACTGGTTTTCCTTTTAGAAATGGTGTCACTGAATTGAACAAGATTGAGCCGTACTACCAGTCACATCCAGGAGTGGCGCTGATTTTGATAGAAACAAGACCCTTTATTTCTCTCAATATAAATATATACCATATTTATTAGCCTTAAAGGCATCTTCTCATAGTTTTAAATAGGAGAAATTGCAAAATACTTGTAGAAACAAGTGGATTAGCAATTTACTTATTGTTGTGAACCTGACAGCTAATACGTGCTGCCCAATCTGTGGGCCACATGTAATCGGGCACTGGCTGTGTGATCTCAGCCAGGTGTGTTTTATAGTAAAACAGTGCACAGTTTCCGAGAAAAACATATTTTAGACGCCGCCAACCTCTCCCCACCCAGTGCCCTAGAGTGACAGGTCTCCGGGTGCATATAGGGAGAGATCTCACTCCAGGGCAGCAGTGGCTTGGTCCCTGGTGGCTTTTAAGTATTTTTTCTTTGAAATACTGCTGCTTTTCAGAATCAAACATTTCTGTCTGAGATCATACAGCCAGTGCCTGACACATACTGTCTGTGGAATGGGTTTCCTTTAAAAAAAAAAAAAAAAAAGAATACTCTCCTTCTGAACAGATGGATTTTTAATTTCATTGCTAATGGCTCATTGCCTTGGTGAACGCCCACCACTCCTTTCCAGCAGCTGCAGCCAAACATGTAGTGCTTACAAGCTCTTTGCAATAGCACTTGTAAGGGCTGGCCTGGAGCGCACTTTTAGTTCTTGGGTTAGCGATGCATGGATTCTACTGGACCAAACTGTCAATCTGACCCGGCCACCCACAGCGAGCAGGAAGTTGGGGGGAGCACTGAGCTCCTGAAGAAGAAAGATAAGATGCCCCCTTTTAGTATGACTTTTATGGGAAGACTACATTTTGCATGTGTAATGTTTTCCTCCCATCAGTTGAGCGAGGAAGGTGCTGTTTAGTTTGTATGTTCTCCCCGTGTTTGCGTGGGTTTCCTCCGGGCACTCTCATTTCCTCCCACACTCCAAAGACATACTGATAGGGAATTTAGATTGTGAGCCCCATCGGGGCCAGTGATGATAATGTGTGCAACCTGTAAAGCGCTGTGGAATGTTAACGCTATATAAAGATTATTACTGTATGTTGGTTTAAACTTCTAGATTGTGAGCCCTCGCGGGCAGGGTCCTCTCTCCTCCTGTACCCAGTTGTGACTTGTATTGTTCAAGATTATTGTACTTGTTTTTATTGTGTACTAGATAGTGGCCCGATTCTAACGCATCGAGTATTATAGAATATGCATGCCCACGTAGTATATTGCCCAGCCCACGTAGTAGATTGCCATGTGGGCATCCTATCCCTGTTAAAAAAAAAAAAAAGTTATATGCTCACCTTCCGGAGCCCTCAGATCTAAGCGAAGCGGTTACCGACGCTGAGTCCTCGCACGCTCCGGTCTGAAGAGTGCAGTACGGTGTCGCGAGACTGCTACGTCATCATCTCGCGAGATCGCAGCATGGACTGGTTACCGGAGCGAGGCCTGTTGTGGATCCGAGGGGCCGACAGACGGTGAGTATATAACGATTTTTTATTTTTTTTTATTTTTAACATTAGATCTTTTTACTATTGATGTTGCATAGGCAGCATCAATAGTAAAACGTTGGTCACACGGGGTTAATAGCAGCGTTAACCGAGTGCGTTACACCGCGGCGCAGCACGGTCGGTTGGCCCAGCGCGGTCGGTTAACGCTGCCATTAACCCTGTGTGAGCGGTGACTGGAGGGGGCACTGACTGCGGGGAGAAAGGAGAGACCATGTTGCCGCCGGACTGTGCCCGTCGCTGATTGGTCGCGGCAAAACAGCCACGCCCAATCAGCGACTTGGATTTCCATGATAGACAGAGGCCGCGACCAATGAATATCCGTGACAAACAGAAGGACAGATGGAAAGACGGAAGTGACCCTTAGACAATTATATAAGTAAACCTATAAACAGGGCACCAGAGGTAAAGAGCTCCGCCATAATAAATATAGTAACCCAAAACAAAAATGGACACAATGAGCTAAAATATAACAATTTTATTGAAAAAACCATATATATAAATTTAACAAATGTAGAGAATAAAAACCAAATAACAAGATGCAAAAATGAGATAAAAGAGGCGACACTAGTACCACACAATTATAGACAATTATATAGTAGATACCCCTCCTCACATATAAAGTGCCATGGAATAAATGGCGCTATAATAAATAATAAATGCTCATGGACGGGTAGTGGTGGCACATGTTAGCCCTCAGCTGCCATCAGTTATTGCCACAACCAATATGTGGCCTTCAAGTGCTGCCTGCTGAGGAGCAGTGATCAGATGATGACTATTTGCATGTCGGCAGTAAATCATCTCAGGACCAGAGCCGCTCATTACATTTTATCCTCACTACAAATTTATGGCCTAAAATGATCAGATGCCTGCACACAACCTATACATGTTTGTAAGAACTTGTCCTTTATCCTATAGCATGAAGAGGAAATCTAGTGCTTTGTGTTAGGGTACCGTCACACAGTGGCACTTTTGCCGCTACGACGGTACGATTCGTGACGTTCCAGCGATATCCATACGATATCGCTGTGTCTGACACGCAGCAGCGATCAGGGATCCTGCTGAGAATCGTACGTCGTAGCAGATCGTTTGGAACATTCTTTCGTCGCTGGATCTCCCGCTGTCATCGCTAGATCGGTGTGTGTGACACCGATCTAGCGATGCGTTCGCTTGTAACCAGGGTAAACATCGGGCTACTAAGCGCAGGGCCGCGCTTAGTAACCCGATGTTTACCCTGGTTACCAGCGTAAATGTAAAAAAAAAAAAAAAACAGTACATACTTACATTCCGGTGTCCGTCAGGTCCCTTGCCGTCTGCTTCCCGCACTCACTGACTGCCGGCCGTAAAGTGAAAGCAGAGCACAGCGGTGACGTCGCTGCTGTGCTCTGCTTTCACTTTACGGCCGGCAGTCAGTGAGTGCGGGAAGCAGACGGCAAGGGACAGACACCGGAATGTAAGTATGTACTGTTTGTTTGTTTTTTTACGCTGGTAACCAGGGTAAACATTGGGTTACTAAGCGCGGTCCTGCGCTTAGTAACCCGATGTTTACCCTGGTTACCCGGGGACATCGGCATCGTTGGTCGCTGGAGAGCTGTCTGACAGCTCTCCAGCGACCACACTATGACTTACCAACGATCACGGCCCGGTCGTATCGCTGGTCGTGATCGTTGGTAAATCGTATAGTGTGACGGTACCCTTATGTCTGAATCTAATCATTTCTGCGATTGTAGTCCATTTTGATTAATTTCTTTTGGTTTAAAGCATCTGGTTTAATTTGGAAAATCTTTAAAGCAAATGTCACCATGAAAAGCAGCCCTGAAAAATCTATATATAATTGTCTAAGGGTTTTTCTGTCTGTCTGTCTGTCCTGGAAACCCGCGTCTGATTGGTCGAGGCCGCCAGGCCTCGACCAATCAGCGACTGGCACAGTATGGCGACGATGTCATAAAGGTTGCCTCGACGAATCAGCGACGGGCACAGTCTGCCGCGAATTCGCCTCAACCAATCAGCGACGGGCACAGTATCGGCGTAGATGTCATAATGGTTGCCATGGTGACGATGATGTCATAAAGGTTGCCTCGACCAATCAGCGACGGGCACAGTCTGCCGCGAATTCTGGAATCATCATTGTCCATATACTACGGGGACATGCATATTCTAGAATACCCGATGCGTTAGAATCGGGCCACAATCTAGTATGTAGATAACTGTAGACACAGACTACAGCCATGTCCTTTTTATTTCTGCACTTGCCCTTTCTTCCCACTAGTGAGCCGACGAATAGTCCGTGCTCTACCTTTTAATGTATCATCTGGACTCCTAAGCTCTGAAAACTGTAGCCGGACTCTTGGGGTACGTGCACACGTATAATCCACTGCGGATTTTTCCGCAGAAAGTGACATGCTGCGGAATGTAAACCGCTGCGTTTCCGCACTTTTTTTCCGCAGCATGTGCACAGCGTTTTTTGTTTCCTATAGGTTTACATTGTAATGTAAACTCATGGGAAGCTGCTGCGGATTCGCAGCGTTTTCTGCATCGTGTGCACATACCCTTCCATGCCCCAGAGGCTTGCTTGGCAGCTTACTGCTAGCTGGTGAAATCCTGTAAGGCTACTTTCACACTAGCGCCGGAATCTCCCCGTCGCAATGCGTCGGGCAGAGATTCCGACGCTAGCGTTTAACGCACTGCACAACGGAGGCAGCGGATGCATTTCTCCGGCGCATCCGCTGCCCCATTGTGAGGTGCGGGGAGGTGGGGGCGGAGTTCCGGCCACGCATGCGCGGTCGGAAAAAGCGGTCCGTCAGGAGCAAAAAACGTTACATGTAGCGTTTTTTGCTCCCGACGGTCCGCCAAAGCACGATGCATCCGTCGCACGACGGATGCGACGTGTGGCAATCCGTCGCAATGCGTCGTCAATACAAGTCTATGGGGAAAAACTCATCCTGCAAGCACTTTTGCAGGATGCGTTTTTTCTGTAAAATGACGCATTGTGACGGATTGCAGTTAACGCTAGTGTGAAAGTAGCCCAAGATGTCTTTTCAGCTTTCTGCATAATGTAGAAGCTATGGACTTTTTATTTAGGTGAGATTTACTTGACATAAAATGCCTCCTGTGTGGATCGGGCAAGCTCACCCATTTACTGCTGTAGTGAGAAGGGGAAAAAGGACTTCAACACGCTTCATTCTTTTCTCCAGGCCTAATGTTGGGGGAGAGTCTTGCTGCCCCTTACACATTAAAGCAACCCCAAATATCTGCATTAAATATGGCTATAGCTTTCTAATGTGTAGTCTCCTTACTGAATGTCCTCCATCATGCTACCTCTGCAGGTCAGTGCTGGCTTCTTACCCAGAATATCTGCCCACGGATTGGCAAATGCTGTGGAACGTCTGAACTATACTCCCCTGTTGAAGGACATGGCTTTATCATGGACGCCAGTCCATCATACAGGCATGGTTCAGACTCTCCATAGTGCCAATCTGAATGACAGAGACAGTGGTGGCATATAGTGATTATTCATGTTAGAAACAGTAGGAATATGTACTCATATTTAGGCCCTATACAAAGCCCCAATCCTTACTGAAGAGTCTGCTGGAGTAAGATGTGCCAAATTCATTAAGAGGGTGTGCACTAGTGTGAGAAATATACCCAAGTCGGAGACTGTAGTGCTTTTCTTTTGGTGTAAATTCTGTTAAGCTGTAAACTTTTTTGCTAAATTTCAGATACTATTTTGCCAGTGTTCTGGCAGAAAGAGATGAATTTTGGATCTTGATGTCTGGAATGGAGACACTTTAAAGGGAACCTGTCACCCCGAAAATCGCGGGTGAGGTAATCCCACCGGCATCAGGGGCTTATCTACAGCATTCTGTAATGCTGTAGATAAGCCCCCGATGTTACCTGAAAGATGAGAAAAAGACGTTATATTATACTCACCCAGGGGCGGTCCCGCTGCTGGTCAGGTCGGATGGGCGTCTTCGGTCCGCTGCGGCGCCTCCTATCTTCTTTCCATGACGTCCTCTTCTGATCTTCAGCTCCGGCGCAGGCGTACTTTGCTCTGCCCTCTTGAGGGCAGAGGATAGTACTGCAGTGCGCAGGCGCCGGAAAGGTCAGAGGCCCGGCGCCTGCACACTGCAGTACTTTGTCTGCCCTCAAAAGGGCAGAGCAAAGTACGCCTGCGCCGGAGCCGTGGCTGAAGATCAGAAGAGGACGTCTTGTAATGAAGATAGGAGGCGCCGCAGCGGACCAGAGACACCCATCCGACCTGACCAGCAGCGGGACCGCCCCTGGGTGAGTATAATATAACGTCTTTTTCTCCTCTTTCAGGTAACATCGGGGGCTTATCTACAGCATTACAGAATGCTGCAGATAAGCCCCTGATGCCGGTGGGATTACCTCACCCGCGATTTTCGGGGTGACAGGTTCCCTTTAAGTTATGGACATGTTACTACTATGTAGTGTGAAAGACACACTTCGATATAATTTCGTTGTGGACCACGCTGATTTTGGCATGATCTGCAGTAAATCTGATAACCAAGTTATCAACTTGGCCATAAACCTTAGATGACTGACTACCAGACATTCCGTGGGCCGGTGGCTGCTCCTTCAGATCCCCCGCCTTCCCCATAGCTCAACTCGGCTGAATGTTCATGTGTTTTCATCAGCAGGACATTAGGGCTTATACCCCATAAAAATGTAAGGATTGGGCCTTGAAATGCAACATGCCGAATGGTTCTTAACACACATGTTGAGAAGTACCCTATGCTCACACGGTAGACGCAACTTGTCACTGACGTGAAGATTGCAATGCTGCATGGCAACATTTACTATGATTGCACAACCACTGCAAAAAGCAAACCTGTTTGATCTGTCACATGTGACTTTAAATTCAGTCTGTCACCTCACATTAACCACATGGTCAAATACGAGACTTGGCCATTATAAAAATCATACATTTTGTGTGCATAGTGTTTTGTCGGATACGCAAATGAAGTTGTTGGGCGCACCCTTGGCGTGACCACAAGTGCTCAGTGCAGCATAATGCCCCTCAATTACCATGCTTGGCTAACTATATCTATGAAGATTGACAGCGGTCATGTGACCAAGGTGAGTGCGGATTGAAAATCCAGCCTGTGTCTGTGGGCACTTGGTGTTAATGCTGGAACAAGTGCAGACATTTTGCTCTCTGCTGCTTTCTATATCAGCCTGTCAATCGAATTAGAGGGAGGTGGCAGAGCATAGTAATTAAGGGGAGGGATGGCGCCCTGAGCGCTTGGCCACACCAAGGATGCACTAAACACCATCGTTGGCATATCGCACAATCTGCTTTCTATGCACATAGAAATGGTTGTTACACCAAAAGTATGATTTCTGTAGACAGTCGAATATTTCACAACGTGGTTGGGTTAAATCGTATTGAGGCGACAAACTCCATTTAATTCAGACTGTGCAGTTATACGTACACTGCGTCAGCACACTGCGATTAGTGAATACATGAATTCCACTATTTCTATACATAAATCAAAGTGAGGTACTTGGTGGTTTGATCAAAAAGTGTAAAAGCCAGCCAACCATGCCAAGGTGACCTCAAATGGATGGTTCCTAACTAGTGACTCGCCTCTTCGTGTCCAGACAGGCCTCACATGAAATGGAGAAGAAGCTTGGCATGTAATGAAACCTTTTTGGGAAACATGAGCAGCATGTTTGCGATTTGCTTACAGGGATTGTCTGGTCCAAATCGATAAGTCTGCAGTCACTCTGTGTGACTGCAGACTTATGAATACCCCCAGTGCATGCACTGCGTTGCTGAGATTTGCATGTTTCTGACGGGGGACCAGAGGGTATATGTGAGTTATACATACTCTGGCCAGCCGCATCACTAGGCTAGGCGCGGCCTCACTCATTAAAAGTATATGGAGCGAGGCAACACCCTCTAATTGGGCTCTGGCACATACATACCTTCTGGTTCCTTCTCTGAAACTGGTGAATCCCTGAACTCATTAGTCTGCAGTCACAGTGACTTACTGAATTGTACGTGGCAACCCCTTTAAGAACAAAGTCGCAGCTGTAGAACACGGATTTTGATTTTTTTTTTTTTTTTTGGATTCGCGTCACTTTGTAGTCGTAGCTCAAATTATTAGAGAAAATGTCCAAGAAAAAACCAAATCAGTTACAGTTCACTCAAAAGGTGCAAATGAAACAATGAAATGGGTGCAAAGGTAAGTCCCTATTAGAACCAGAGAAAAAAGGGGCAAGGACAATGGTGAATTGGGGCTATAACCTTTAGGGTATGTGCACACGTCCGGATTTTTAGCGTTTCTTTTTGCGGAATTTCGCTATAAAAACGCTATAAATACGGTAAAAAAACGCTAACATTATGCATCCTATCTTTTAGAATGCATTCCGCATTTTTTGTGCACATGTTAGCGTTTTTTTCCGCAAAAAAAACGCATTCCGCAAAAAGAACGGACATGCTCATTCTTTTTGCGGATTTTTTGCGGATTCCATGTCAAAAAGGACATTCCGGAAAAAAAATCCGCAAAAAATCCTCGCAAAAAATGCGCAAATTCTGCGAGAAATCCGCACGAAAAAAGACGCGGATTTCTGGCAGAATTCTCAGGATTTTGTCAGGAAAAAAACCTGACGTGTGCACATACCCTTAACCTAAAATAGTGCCTCTCCTGACCTCAGCTGTAGGAACTGCAATGTTTTCTTGACTATGGAATGGAAATGGGCAGAGAAACTATGACCAGACATGTTTGGTTGTAGCATGTTGGAACCTTTTTGTTTTGGCAGGTATTTGTCAGCCATTTGTATTGCTTTCGCCGTCACGCTTCTCATTTAGCACCGCAGAGAGACCGTGTGCATCTGGGAGTTGGTGCACGGCTATGGTGACGCTAGAACCACGGTACCTGGGGAGTTTTTATAAACTCATTCCCTATTTGCACTTTAAAGGGCAATTTCTGATGTTTGGTCACCCATACACGTCACCTGTCGTTGTGTAGACCTGTGGGTGACAACACTTGGCGCCCTTAGTCCTGTGCACTCATCCACCTGTTACTAGACAACAGCAAAAACATGTTTGGTCAGTGCCAAGTAAATTCCCATGAAAGCCTCAAGGGGCGACCTACGAACAGCTCCATGGGGAAGTACAGCACCCTTGAGCTACATCTATGTGAATTACCTCTGCAAAATACATTTTTTTTTTCCTTAAATCTCATGCACTGAAAAACCCAGTGAAATTTTTGTAACGGGCCTTGAACGCGGAGAAACGTGGCCGTATAGGGTTATTCCTTTCTCCAATATGCAGCAGGTGTAATAATAATGTATTAGAGAGATGAGGCACTCACTAAGTTGAGAAAAAATGTCACAAGTCCTTTGTTCCTCACCACGGGACATGGACAACAAATCTGACGTGCAGGTTATGGAGGCATGCGCGGGGAGGGAGGACTATGACCGCTTCGCCTGCAGACACTTCAACGACCTGGGCCCGTGAACGGCTGTAGTCCTCTCTCTCCCCGCGCATGCCTCCATAACCTGCACGTCAGATTTGTTGTTCATGTCCCGTGGTGAGGAATAAAGGACTTGTGATTTTATTTTTTTTTTCGACTTGGTGCGTGCCGTATCTTTCAAATACATGTTGTTTTTCTAGTCTGAGCACCGTACACCTCAAACATAGATCTATCATCTTCCCGTGTGAATTATATACTCCACTAGTGCTGTTCGTTTTTTTTTCCTCTATTTAAGAAGTAAATATTAGCAAATACTTCCAATTAGAAATGTAGTGTTTTTCTGATTCGCCATGTATTTCCTTATGTGCAAACATTGCAAGGACCTCTAGGTATCCATGGTTACGACCACAGACATGGTGACAGCTAGTGGTTGTAGCTAGTAGCTCAAGATCGGACAACCCCATTAAAGAGTAATTAGTTTCATTTAATAAAACACATGGAAATAAGCAATTTTTTTTAATATTGCTCCAAAAACTTGCTTTTTTTTTTTCTCTGCCAAATTGGATTCATTATCAGAATGATCAAATTCTGAGGTAAAATCTGTATTCGGTGAAGTCTGTCCTGTTACTGAGCTGAGACAGGTGCTACTGATTAGTCTCTGCACATGAGGGGGAGGAGCTCTCTCTGGCTCCTCCCATCTACATAGAATCTCATCAGTAGCAGCTGACATCTCCTATTTCAGTAATGGGACAGTCGCTCTTCACTTATACAGATTTTATCTCAGAATTGAGAAGTTTGATCATGACCAATTTTGGCAGAATAAAAAAAAAATCTCTAAGATGCATTACAAAGTTACCTATTTTCACGTGCAACATTGATTTATGAAATGTGTGGTTTTAAGTTTCTGCAAAACGGAGGCAGCAATTAAAACACTGAAGTGGCGGTGCACCCTTGGTGTGGCTGAAGCTTCTTGCATCATTCCAGCCAATGGATTTGCTTGTCCTGCCTCCCTCATTGGTGATTGACAGCTCGGGCTTGGCTGGAGCAAACAATGTCTGCAGAGAAAGCACAGGCAATCCCCAATGAGGGAGGCGGGACATGCAAATCTAGTGGGCAGAGCGGTGCACGGAGCTGCTCAGTCACACCAAGGGTGCACACAGCCTGATGGCATGTTTCTGCAGATTAGGTCATAGGCTGTAGCACCAACACATTCCGCAGCCCTTTTCCAGAGGGGACATTTCTAACTGTCCCATAGAACATGCATTCATTGTCCCACTTTTGCCTCCCTAGATTTCATCATGGACAAGAGTGAAATGGTACAGAAGGCTAAGCTGGCTGAGCAGGCCGAGCGCTACGACGACATGGCTGCTGCCATGAAAGCTGTGACTGAGCAGGGAGGCGAGCTCTCGAACGAGGAGAGGAACCTGCTATCTGTTGCCTACAAAAATGTTGTAGGTGCCCGCCGGTCCTCTTGGCGAGTGGTCTCCAGCATCGAGACGAAGACTGAAGGAAATGATAAAAAGCAGCAGATGGCACGTGAATATCGTGAGAAGATTGAGGCTGAGCTGACAGAGATCTGCACAGATGTTTTGGTAATGGCACAGCTATGATAATAAAAGGAATGTGTGATGGATATCATTTAGGGATAGATATTAGTACATAGATAATTACACATGTATTTTTTTTTTAATATGGCTTTATACTTTAAACTTTCAAAACCCTTCCTTGCTGACTGCCATATTGGAGTCACACTTCTCCTGTATAGGCCATACAGCAAGGTGTGTGCACTGTATGGTAGCTGAAATGTATAGGACTCAATTGTCAGGTTTTTTTTTTTTTTTTTCAGATGCAATGAAGTACAACCCTTTTACCCAGACACAAGGGTACAGCCATGTAGGGCCTTATCTGGTGGTATAATGTCACTATATGGGCCAGGTATTAGGAGCAACGGTCCATAGACATTGAATAGAGTGGCAGGGGATACAGACTTGACCATTCAGACGTCTGTTTTTGGACTTTTTGTTCCTCACATTATTTGGGCCTCACTACTAATCTTGTATCAATAGGATTTCTTTTTCTTTAATATGAACTGAAGTCCAGAAAGTTACTATAGTAAATGCTGCATATACACAGATGTGCAATGTTCAGGTCAGCCAAACCTCTGTCTATCTAATGTGTTTTATGTTAAGCCTGTGCTGTGGAAAGATAAAAGAACTGTGCATATTGTATTTCAACATGCCCGATCCTTTATCGAGGGAGATACGCCACCACCATTTGTCCTGGGGCTTTTTCTGCTTTTCCAAACACATGCTTGCATAGCCATATAATGTGTATGGGGGTTTTGGGAAGAGTAGTCGTCAGCCGAGTGTCCGTCTACAGCTCCTGGATAACTGTCCCATTTTTAGTAGCAGGTGATGTTGGACACCAAAGTGTAAATGGAGAAGGATAATGTTTTGTGATGTTTTCATAATGTCAATTAGAGTAGAATCTCACATTAATGTGCTATTAATGCTAAAGTTCCTAAATCTGTATGTTGTTGGATTTTACTTGCCTTAAGCTGGACATACGCCTGCCCTAACTCGCTGTAGACAGGCTGTGTGTATTTCAGATGGGGAGTGTATCATTGCAGGCACGTCTTTGGGGCAAAGGCTACAGATATCACTGGCACAATGTAAGGGAACCCTTACACCTTATCATGTCGGGTTTTGGCCTACACAGCTATAGATTTCTCTATTTTGCAGATACATGATGCCATAATGTAAGTGAATGTGGCCATGCTGCGTCCCATTGCGCACTGTTAGCAGCCCACCCATCCAGTGCTGTGAGCGGCCAGCTGCCTGAGGTTACTCAGCAGTGGTCCATGTGCGTCCGTCCACATCACTTCTGAATGAGCTGAGAAATGACTCACTACAGTTTCTGATTCCCTATAAATGACACGAGCGTTGAATTTACCCGATTCTAGTGTCCCAGCACACGAGTGGTTAATCTGTGCATATTTTGGTTGCTATAGAAATACTTGTTCTCTGCATCTTTTAATAGCATTTTGCTTGCGATTGGTTGCACTTGGCATTAAGGTAGAAGTAGTGTGAATCCACAGCGGGGCCATTTCTCTCATTCCCAGTGATGTCGTATCTAAATATAGTCCATTGTGCATCCTCCTAATTCATAACTCACCTCTGACTGCTACTAGGGGCTTTATGCAGCAGCTCTATCTGATCCTGCAGGGGATCCCTCCCTCATACTTCGGAGAGAACTGCCTCTTATTTTTAAGCTACAAATAGTGCAACATCCTGGCCTAATTTTTCCCTGTTGTAATTCAGCAACTCCAAAGAATCCACACCAGTTCCAAAACAGTTACACCATTTTTTTTTTTATTGAAAACTTCTCCTACTTTGGTTCCCTGACAGTGCTGCATTGGCCTTTGTACCCATGGGATGAGACCTATCGGGAGGCTGAGTGTACTGAGGTTTCTTCTCCCGCTCCACTATGGTTAGGCTGAGTGTACTGAGGTTTCTTCTCCCGCTCCACTATGGTTAAGCTGAGTAACATAGTAACATAGTTAGTAAGGCCGAAAAGACCTTTGTCCATTCCATCATAATAATTCCCCAGATTTACGTCCTTCTACACAACCTAATAATTGTATGATACAATATTGTTCTGCTCCAGGAAGACATCCAGGCCTCTCTTGAACCCCTCGACTGAGTTCGCCATCACCACCTCCTCAGGCAAGCAATTCAGTAAAGAATCCTCTTCTATGTTGGTGGAAAAACCTTCTCTCCTCCAGACGCAAAGAATGTACTGAGGTTTCTTCTCCCGCTCCACTATGGTTAGGCTGAGTGTACTGAGGTTACTTCTCCCGCTCCACTATGGTTAGGCTGAGTGTACTGAGGTTACTTCTCCCGCTCCACTATGGTTAGGCTGAGTGTACTGAGGTTACTTCTCCCGCTCCACTATGGTTAGGCTGAGTGTACTGAGGTTACTTCTCCCGCTCCACTATGGTTAGGCTGAGTGTACTGAGGTTACTTCTCCCGCTCCACTATGGTTAGGCTGAGTGTACTGAGGTTACTTCTCCCGCTCCACTATGGTTAGGCTGAGTGTACTGAGGTTACTTCTCCCGCTCCACTATGGTTAGGCTGAGTGTACGGAGGTTACTTCTCCCGCTCCACTATGGTTAGGCTGAGTGTACTGAGGTTTCTTCGAAACTCCTAGGTTTTATGGTATATTTTAACTTCCACCATTTTTTTTTTTAATTGCACCGTTGGAGTGGTGCTTTACATGTAATTCCCCTATCTCATACTCGCATTCATCGTGTTCCAGCATCATACCTACTGGTTTCCGGAGAAATGTAACCTGTCGGCAGCTTCAGTGTTTCATGGAGTGTGCCGGAGGTCAGATTTCAATACCTCTCTAAAAGATTCTCATACTGGCTCCTACTTGCATTGAGCGATTGTGACATAACTTGTAACTTCTGACTAGTGACCAGAAGGTGAGTGTAAGAACAGGGAGAGAGGGCTTGCCTTGCATTTAAAGAGCCACTCCAGCGCTGGAAAAAAAACAAGCAGCAATTCTGCTTTGTGAACCTACCCTTATGGTACTATATATCATCCATTATGGAAATAAACATGGGCCTCTTCTTTTTTTTTTTTTTTTTTTTTTTTTTTCTTCTCTCTATGGAAATGCCAAGTTACTGTCTCCTTTATTGGTTTGCAGATTAGATGTTTGTAACATGTCCTACAGGAGTCTTAAATGCATCTTGTATGGGCCAGAGTATGGAGACTAGTACTCATTGTGGCACTGTGTGATATCCGGTACCGCAATATACTTCATTCTTGTGTAGACACAAGGTATATAATGTAATCCAGTGCACCATGACTGCTTTATTGTAGCCTCTATACAATGCTGCAACAAATTGTCATATACTGCCTTATCTAAAACCAGTAACATCAGCATTGTGTCTATGCAGCTTGTGTTTTTAATTACCGCAGAGCCACTTACTGGAGGTGCAATGCTATTGCAGTTCATAAAATGTTAACCCAATGAATCGTTTTATTGTATTGTTTCCTTCTTTTCTTTAGTTTAGGTAGTTTTAACTTTAATTTGAAGGTGCCTATTCTGCATTTAATGAGGATATTATTGACTGTTCTTTCTTTCTGCAGGACCTGCTGGATAAGCATCTGATTGCAAATGCAACTCCACCAGAAAGCAAGGTTTTCTATCTGAAAATGAAAGGGGATTATTACCGATACCTTTCAGAAGTAGCCAGCGGAGATCAGAAACAAGGTGAGGTGCTGGAGTAGCTTGTCGTTCAGCATATGTTCAACCGCAGTTGACAAATTTTGTAAGTAAAGGCTTCCTACAGTAAGTCATATGGCTGACTAATGTTATCCAGGTTGCCCTATTCCTCCACTAGCTATGCCTTCCCAGGTTCACGCTGGCTCACTTACTTATTTTTTTAACCCTGTGCTTGACACAACAGACACAACATGATCAGAGCTTGATACTTGATGTATATTCGGCAGAGATTTTGCCCTGTGCAAAGCAAGGGGTTAAGTCCACAGTGAATGTATGACACCATACAAATTGACATTCTTTACATTTACGACCTGCAAATTCTGTGTTTGGATGAGATTTGCTAAAAATTAGATCTCCTTTTGTGCATATTACTCTGTCGCCTCATTGGGGGACACAGGACCATGGGTGTTATGCTGCTGTCCACTAGGAGGCGACACTATGCATAATCTGAAAAAGATTAACTGTGGCTCCTCCTCTGCAGTATACACCCCTGGACGGTGTCGAGCTTCTCCAGTTTTTGCTTAGTGTCGCATAGGAGGCACACCTAAGATTTTTTACTGTTTTTTTCCGACGGATTACAGATGAAGAAAAGTGGGTCTCCTGTGAGACTCCCAGCATGGCTCCTTCCTCGGCCCCCTATTACGGGGTGCCCGGTTGAAGTCGAGATGGCTTTTTTCCCTATGTCGCTCCTTCCCCAGTCCCTCGGGTGCTGGTTCGAAGTCGAGAACCCCCCTCCTTCCCCAATTCCTTTTGGTTTCTGGGTTGAGGTCGAGGTTGGGATGAAGCCCCCTGAAGGTCATAGCAGCACCCTCCCTAATCCCCCTCTGGGGGCATTAGGTTGAGACGCCTCAGGTAGGGCCTGCTCAGGCAGCACTCTGCAGTTCCCAGCAATAGGCCAGCACACTGTGCCTGCATCCAGGGACCCAAGCCTAGCTGAGGGCTCCTATCGGGGCTGGGGGGAGTGCAGGCAGGCATGGCACAATAGAGACACAGGGCTCCCTGCGCCCCTGTCTCTGCGGCAGCACCAGCTCTATACTGCCTCAGGGAGACCCCTCCACAGGGCCCCCCTTCCGCTTATAGCCCCACCGCTATCCCGCCTTTAAATCCGGCGGGGTCCGGTTCAGATCCGACCCCCCCCCTCCCGGACTTCCGCGCCGGCCTGGAGCCTTTCTGGGCATCAGGCATCTAATTTAGGCCGCAGCTTTGGCCTAGCTGAAGCTGCCACCTCCTCTCCGCCCCCCGGCCCACCCCCGGATGACAAATGACACTGTACAGTGTCAGAGGGGGCGGATCGAGACAGAAAGGGTGCGTTTTTACAGCTGGGTTGTTTTCCTCTGCTGTGAATCCATATTCCCTATAAGGCTCCCCTATACGCTCCTCTGCATAGCTATCCCTGTAAGGTGCTCTGCATAGCCAGCCCTTTTGCACTCTGTGCACTATGCTGGGCTCAAGGTCCAAGAGAACCAGGCAGGACTGCTATTATGCATTCTGCACAGCCTGCGGGACCGCTCTCCCCAGTAGTAGCATGTACCCACACTGCCAGGACTGCACTCAGACTACTGTGTCAAAGCCCCAAAAAGCCCCTGCCAATGCTTCGGTGCCTAATGCCACGCCGGAATGGGTCACTCAGATGTCGCAATCTGACGCAGTCTATAGACAACCTAACCTCCACATTGCTTCAGGCTCTGCAGAGTCATGCCTCGGCTATGACCGCTACCCAGCAAAGGGAGAGCTTGACTCAGGGACAGGACGACCCTGGCACATCCATGTCTAGGTCAGGACGCAAGCGGACCCACAGGTCATGTTCATCTGCGTCATCCCATAGCACACGGTCACCCCCCTTCTAGGGAGAGACACCATAGTTCTAGGTCATCTAGACCGTCCCCTTCCAGTGGCAGACAATTCAGATCTCCGCAATCCCCGACCAGAGAAGGCTTCTACCCCAGCTCACCCAGCAGGGGACGCCTCAGTGATACACTGGACTCGGAAGGCATCTGTGACTCCGACTCTGACAAGGAAACGGAGGGGTCCCTGATCCCAGTCCCTCCTAGCAATACAGCGCTATTTGAGTACTTAATCTCTTCCATCCATCGGGTGCTGGACATTTCTGATCTGCCACCAGAGGCCCCAGAACGCAAGATTTCCTTCGAAGGACCTCCGAAGCCACCTAAGGTTTTCTCTAACCACCCAGAGTTTAAGGCAATCCTTAAAAAGCAGCTCTCATGAGAGAAAATTCGCTAATCGCAAATATCTGGAGGCAAGGTACCCCTTCCCACAGAAGGATACCAAGGAATGGACAGACCCACCCAAAGTGGACTCCCCAGTCTCTAAACTAGCAGCACAGACCCTCCTTTCACTACCAGATAACTCAACCCTCAGGGATGCAGCTGACTGGCAGGTAGAACGCATAGCTCGTTCAATTTTCGAGGCTGCAGAGGCATCCCTGGCTCTTGCGTTCACTTCAGTTTGGGCTGCCAAGGCCATTCTGGCCTGGGCCAAAAATTTACAAGCTGGCCTCCAAGCATCCGCTCCTGAGCTGTCGGACCAAGCGGTTCAAATAGCAGTCGTAGCAGATTACATGCTTCATGCAGCTCTGGATTCAGCAAGGGGTGTAGCGGGGATAGCATCAAACACAATCACAATTCGGCATATCCTCTGGCTGCGGGAATGGAAAGCGGACGCAGCCTGAAATAAGTCCCTCACGCATCTCCCCTACCTCAGTGGGCGACTTTTTGGTGAACAGTTGGACACGATGATATCAAATGCCACCGGGTGTAAGAGTACCTCTCTTCCCCAACTGAAACCTAAACGCACTTACAAGAAGCGTAACCAAACTCTATTCCGATCCTTTTGGAATTCTTCGGTCTGGTCCGTCTCGCGTCCAGCACAAAATCGTAACTGTTCCCCACGCAGGGACTACTCACGGTCGACGCAAAGGTCGGACAAGACCTGGCAGTCAAAAGCAGCCCAGTCTAAGCCAAGAAGAAAAAAAATCTCACTTTCTCCTAATCATGACTCACGGACTCCGGAAGACACCACACCCGTAGGCGGCCGACTTTTGCTCTTTCATCAAGTCTGGCTGCCTATTACAGAAGACAGGTGGGTCAGGGAACTAGTGTCTTCCGGATACAAGATAGAGTTCACCTCCAACCCACTGCACCGATTCTTCCTCTCTGTCCCCCAAAAACCACCAGCCAAGCTCATGCCTTCTGATAAGCGGTCTCCTCGCTTTTTCCAAGCAGGAGTCATAGTACCGGTCCCCAAGGCCGAGCGCTTCCGAGGGTTCTACTCCAACCTATTCGTAGTCCCCAAGAAAGGAGGCAGTGTGCGGCCCGTATTGGACCTAAAACAACTCAACAAATATGTACGGGTCCGTCACTTCTGCATGGAGTCTCTTAGGTCCATCATTGCGTCCATGGAGAAGGGAGAATATCTTGCCTCCATAGACATACAAGACGCATACTTGCATATACCGATTGCACCTGCCCATCAGAGGTTTCTCAGGTTCGCAATCGACCAGGACCACTACCAGTTCGTGGTTCTCCTGTTCGGACTCGCCACAGCTCCCAGAGTATTTACCAAAGTCATGGCAGCCACCATGGACATCCTGCACTCCAGAGGCATAGTAGTCGTTCCATACTTGGACGATCTACTCATCAAGGCACCCACCTTCAAGGACTGCGAGCTCAGCATCTCCATTACAATTGACACTGAGTCGCATGGGCTGGTTAGTCTACTTACAAAAGTCATCACCAACCCAGAGTCAGTCTCTGACCTTCCTGGGAATGCTATTCAACACCTCCAGGGGTCTAGTGCTCCTTTCCAAGGACAAGGCACTGGCTCTCTGCCTAGGAGTTCGCACTCTCCTCTGCAAACCCCCTCGATCTCTCCGGTTTGCCATGATTCCTCGGCAGGATGGGGGCAGCAATAGAATCCGTCCCATTTGCCCAGTTTCGCCTCAGGCCTCCAACCAGCCATCCTCAAGTCCTGGGACAAAAACCCTTTCTCTCTCGACAGGGAGTTTCGGCTAACTTTGTCAACCAAGAGGTCCCTGCACTGGTGGCTCAAGCCAACCTCGCTAGCAAAGGGGAAATCCTTTCTCACAGGTCAATGGAAGGTTCTGACCACCGATGCGAGCCTGACAGGTTGGGGTGCAGTGCACCTACACCACAGGGCACAAGGTAAGTGGTCCCCAGTGGAAGCGACAATGCCCATCAACCTCCTGGAAATTTGTGCCATCCTCCTGGCATTGAGGGCCTTTTCATCACTTACTGGCAGCCTCTCACATCAGAATACAGTCGGACAATGCCACGGCTGTGGCATATGTAAATCACCAAGGGGGGACCCGCAGTACCCAGGCGATGCGAGAAGTGTCACATATCCTCCACTGGACAGAGGACACGGGGTCGGTTCTCTCGGCGGTCCACATTCCAGGTGTGGACAACTGGGAAGCAGGCTTCCTCAGCCGACAAGGAATAGACTCGGGAGAGTCGTCTCTCCATCCCGAAATTTTTCGCCAGATTTGCCATCGCTGGGGGACCCCGGATGTGGACCTAATGACATCCCACTTCAATGCCAAGGTCTCCAACTTCATGGCCAGAACACACGATCCGCGGTCGCTCGGAGCAGACGCTCTGGTTCAGGACTGGACCCAGTTCCAGCTTCTGTACATTTTTCCACCTCTCCCCCTGATATCCAGGGTGGTGAGGCAGATCAAGCAAGAGGGAGTTCCAACCATTCTAATCGCACCGGACTGGCCCAGACGTACATGGTACGCCGACATCGTACAACTTATAGTAGACGCCCTCTGGCGTCCCCCGACCTCCCCGATCTTCTATCACAAGGCCCGTTCTACCACCAGAACTCGGGGGCGCTCAATTTGACGGCGTGGCCCTTGAGACCTGGGTTCTAACCCTGGCAGGGCTCTCGCTGGACGTCACTGGAACCATGGTCGGGGCACGGAAGCCAGCCTCTGCCAAGATCTATTACCATACCTGGAAAGCTTTCTTTACCTGGTGCGAATCTCATGGCCAGACTCCACTCCCTTATTCCTTACCCAAAGTACTTGGTTTTCTCCAATCGGGTCTGGAGGCCAGGCTGTCCCTGGGCTTGCTTAAGACCCAGGTGTCAGCCCTCTCAGTGCTTTTTTTTTTTTTCAAAGGCGCATTTCTACCAAGCCGCAAGTAAGGACTTTTCTTCAGGGGATTTCCCGATTAGTTCCCCCCTACAGACGACCACTAGAAACGTGGGACCTCAACCTGGTCCTGACAGCATTGCAGGAACCACCCTTTGTACCCCTTATGGAGGTCCCGCTCCGCCTTCTATCCCAGAAGGTGGTTTTCCTGGTGGCAATCACCTCGCTATGCAGGGTGTGTAAACTGACGGCACTCTCCTGCAGACGGCCCTTCTTGGTGAAAGACCAGGACAAGGTATTTCTCCGTACGGTCCCATCCTTCCTTCCGAAGGTTGTGTCCCAGTTCCACCTCAATGAGGAAATTTCACTGCCATCCTTTTGTCTGGTCCCGGTTCATAGTGGAGAAGGCTCTGCATACGCTTGACCTTGTCAGGGCATTGCGTATGTGTCTAGG
Organism: Ranitomeya imitator; assembly: GCF_032444005.1. Taxonomy (NCBI): domain Eukaryota; kingdom Metazoa; phylum Chordata; class Amphibia; order Anura; family Dendrobatidae; genus Ranitomeya; species Ranitomeya imitator. The sequence goes on from NC_091286.1 coordinate 527,267,515, forward strand.
ACTGCATCCTTCCGGAGGTCTGATTCTCTTTTCCTTCTTCCGGAAGACGGCCTCAAGGGTCTGCCAGTTTCCAAAGCTACCCTTGCCAGGTGGATCAAATCCACCATACAAGACGCCTATCGCCTTAAGAATTCTTCTCTTCCAGCCGGTATTACGGCACACTCTACGCGAGCGGTAGGGGCCTCCTGGGCCATTCGGCACAACAAGTGTGTAAGGCGGCCACTTGGACTAGCCTACACATGTTTACTAAACACTACAGGGTTCATACCCAGTCCTCAGCGGACGCGAGCCTGGATAGATGTGTTCTGCAGGCGGCTGTGCCCCAAGTGTAGGGGCCTGTCTGCACAATATTCGTCCATTGCTTCCCACCCAGGAACTGTTTTCGGACGTCCCATGGTCCTGTGTCCCCAAGGAGGCAAGGAGGTAAAGGAGATTTTTGTGTACTCACCGTAAAATCTTTCTCTTGGCCTCTAATTGGGGGACACCGCTCCCACCCTGTTGCCCTTCTGGGCCGTTGTTACTGTCGAGTTCTCATATTGTTTGCTTGAGCTCGTACATAGTTGCCTTCTTATAGGCATGCCTATGTTGTTCATGTTACATTCCTCCTACTGCTTCTGCACAAAACTGGAGAAGGCTGACGCCGTCCAGGGGTGTATACTGCAGAGGAGGAGCCACGGTTAATCTTTTTCAGATTATGCATAGTGTTGCCTCTTAGTGGACAGCAGCATAACACCCATGGTCCTGTGTCCCCCAATTAGAGGCTAAGAGAAAGATTTTACGGTGAGTACACAAAAATCTCCTTTTTCTGCACCCAAATCCAGCTGGAATATTAGAAACCCATCGGCCTTGAGACCACCTCCTTATACAGAGAAAACAAAGATCCTCCAAATGAAAATATGTAAAAATTCATTAATCTTTATTTGGTTATCATTGTAAGTTAAAAAAGCATATTAAGTGACCTGAAACAAAAGATGACAACACATGCTATACAAAAACACTTTGCAAAAAAAAAAAATTTGTAAAAATCTTCCTCAGAAGGGGTGCACAGAATAAGGCCTGACTGCGGTCACTGCCACTCACTCAGAAAGGGTTTACAAATCTCTAGTGTTTTAACAGGTAATGGGGCAGACAAAAGGGATAGTTTTGTTATTCTCTGCAATCCTAGTGGCAGCTTTAGATAAAGGGTCCCTTATGGTGGGTTTACGATGCCAATCAACATTCACCAATCGGTAATTGCATACTGATCCAAGGTAGTTTTAATTTTTTTTTTTTTTTTTGTCACTGATGCAGACTGTGCAATCTGATAAATCATTCATAACATCATTCTCATTGGCACAGATTCTGTTTACACAGATGTGCTGCCGCGGAGGGTGATCTTTTGCACAGCACAAAAAATCATTTCATCCTTCGAGTGTTTTTCCTTTTTTTTTTACTTTTTATTGAAAAATTCCACAGAATAAGGTAACCAACATATGACAATGTAGTATAAAGTAAAAATAATCTGTATGATCACCATTCACGTTGACAAATATAACATTGCACTTTCCATAATAAAGTAAACAAATGAAACATAACATTCAGCACAATATACTCTACCAGGCACTGCACCTCCTAACCAACAGATTCTTTATGAAAGTTTTAAACCCGTACCAGGTCAGATTATAATAGACGCACATTACTAAGTCTACCTAAATCATCACTTTCATGGTCCGGAAGGGATATACATCAGGGACTGTATTGCGACATCGAGGAGACCATAGCATTAGGAGCCAAGTGCGTCAAGGGTGATCACACCACCTTTCCCAAATCCTACGGAACTTTTGGGGACATCCTGTTTGAGTGTTTTACTTGTTCGTTAGGTGATCAGCAGCCCGTTTATCGTGAAAGGAGTGTTCCTAGGAGCGCTTGTTCATGATGATCTTGCAGCTTAACTTGATTGTCAGGAATACCCATTGAAATTAACTCCAGTATCCTATCTCCAAGATCCTATCTCGGTATGCAGTAGGTGTAATAATATTAGCAAACCCCTCTAATTAGAAATATAGTATAGTTCTTCTAATTTGCTGTCTCTTGCCCCATGTTCAGGGCTTTTCAATAGCTTAGGATTCAGTGGTTACGACCACTATCAGCTAACTGTGATATTGGTGGTTGTGACCATGGATACCTAAGCTACTGCAGTGTCCTGCACATGTGGTAAGTGATATATCAAATCAAAAGAATTATACTACATTTGAAATTGGAGGCATTTGTTGTTTTTTTTATTGGGATAGGATCTTGGTGGTGGGAACACCCCTATATTGGTAGAAATTAAGACACTAAACTAACATAGTAACATAGTAACATAGTTAGTAAGGCCGAAAAAAGACATTTGTCCATCCAGTTCAGCCTATATTCCATCATAATAAATAAATACCCAGATCTACGTCCTTCTACAGAACCTAATAATTGTATGATACAATATTGTTCTGCTCCAGGAAGACATCCAGGCCTCTCTTGAACCCCTCGACTGAGTTCGCCATCACCACCTCCTCAGGCAAGCAAGCAATTCTCTCATTCAAATTCATTTTTTTAATCTGATTAAAAGCTCAAGTTAACACTTACCTCCAGAAAAGTCTGCTTCAGTGGTCAATTAATTGTACCCCATAGTGTCAGGAATTAACATTTAAATCCTATGCAAATTGCCTCTTCTGAGAAAGAGGACTTAAACTCTATAGCACCTTAGACCCCATTTAAATCCTGAAACTATGGAGTCCTATAGGAACTTTCATGAACTATAAGCTAATTGCTCCCCCTAGTGGTCCCTAGGTTGAACTGTCAAGGTGACCTGGTTTTATTCTCTGCTAAATTGCAGCCAATAAAATTCCAGCTATATGATGAAGTGAGGTGAGAATTGATTGACCTCTATGCTAGTGATGGGATCAAGGGTCCTGAGTGTATGGCTGAGGAAATCAGCATGCCAGTCTATAAAGTACAATGCACAACACATTATGGTATAAATTAATCAAGCCTCAAACCTGGCATCTATTATTTCCATTGTATCTTCAGGGATGGTGGAACAGAAATATTTTACAATCTCCTTGTAAGTTGTAACCCCTTTCTAACCAGACAATTTTCAGTTTTCTGCGGTTTCATTTTTGAGAAATATAATTTTTTTTTGTTCCCGCTGACCTAAACAAGCTGTAGTTTTTAATAACTTTTTTTATTTTAACATACAATATACTGTAAGACGGGGGGAATCCCATTGTGTAAAGCTGTGGGAAAAAAATGCAATTCTGGCAATCTATTTTGCTTTTTGTGTTTTTTATTTTTAGTGATATTCATTAGTGTGGTTAATGATTTGACAATATTTTTTTTCAGGTCACTACAATTGCAGTGATGACAAACTTTTAGGGTATGTGCACACGTCCAGGATTTCTTGCAGAAATTTTCCTGACCAAAAACGGACATTTCTGCCAGAAATCCGCATGCGTTTTTACTGCATTTTTCACGCGTTTTTGGTGCGTCTTTTCCCAAATGCATAGAATAGTGGGGGAAAACACAGAAAATCCGCAAAATTAATGAACACGCTGCTTTTTTACTGTGATGCGTTTTTTTTCACAGAAAAAACGCATCATGTGCACAAAACATGCAGAATGCCTTCTAAATGATAGGATGCATAATGTATGTGTTTTTAATGAGTTTTTATAGCGTTTTTACCGCGAAAAAACCTGAGCGTGTGCCCATAGCCTTAATGTCGCTTTTTTTTTTTTTTTTTATCAGACTTAAAAGGAAACTGCCAAGTTTAAAAAAAAAACAAAACAAAAAAAACTTAACCTGCAGATAAGGGGTCTATCTGCATGTTAATAGTGTTCGAAGATTATGTGCACACAGTGAGCTTTTGATGCGTTATCATGGTTTTTCCCACGCAGAAATGGTCCAAAAACATAATGGAATCCTTATGCAAGCTAGTTCAATGACAATCCTGAAGTGTTGTGCACATGATCAGTAAATTTCTGTGCGCACTTGCAGTGCATTTTTTTTTTCCTGCAGCATGTTAATTCTTTGAATTTCTGCACCTATTGACTTCAATTGAGTCAGTCAAATCCGCAGCAAAAACTCAGGGTATAAAAATGTCTGTGGATTTGCTGAGTTTTTTTGTGTGTTTTTACCGGCTTCCTACCGTGTTTCCCACGCTGTTATCTGTGTGACAGCGTAGGAAACACTGGCGGCTGTGGTTCTTATCGGCGGTAACCAACCGCCGGTAAGACCGTTGGTCAGAATGCTATGGGCTCATGGTGGCAGATGTCAGCGTGACCTCGCAGCTGTGACTGTCACCTGCGGTAAAGTTACAGCCAGTACTGTCGGTCGCAGCGCTGTGGGATCATGCTGGCAGATGTTGGTGTGACCCGCATACGTGGGCCGATGAGACTACTGCTCCCATCGGGCTACATCTGTTGTCGCTGATGGGAGGCGAAGTCTCATCTGCCGGCGCCTGTGTTCAGTTTAAAAACACAAAAAAACAAAATTACATACATTCAAATAAAAATAAAAATATTATACTCGCCTATAAACGCCCAATGCACTCGTCTCCTAGAAAGAATGTAAAATAATAAACCAACATACACTCGCTGGTCTGCCGCAGGCCAGGTAATCATGAGACCCACTGCAATCTCGCGTGTAGAGCAGTCACATTGAGATATGTGACCGCTCTACCCGGCCGCTGGCAATACACTGACGGGAGGTAATCGCTCCCACAGTGTGTCACTGAGCTGCTGTGAGTTCATCCAGTGCTCTCACTTACGGCACCGCTGCGTGAGTAAGGGAGATCATCGGAGCTGATCAGCTGATGAACTCTGAATTCTCTCAGGGCAGCTCAGTGATGCACTGCGGGAGGGATTACCTCCTGTCAGTGTATCGCTGGCTGTCACTGATGTGATCAGGGTCATCATGGGACATTATGGATTATCTTCTCGATGGACAGGTGAGGAATGTTGTGTTTTATTTTTGTTGCAGGAGACGTTGGCTTCAGTGGATTAGGCATTCGGGAAGTATGGTTTAATTACGATTATTAAAGGAGTCTGTGTCCTTTCAAATAAAGGATTTTATTCTGGATATCTGTGTTTTTATGCAATATCACTATGGGGTTAGTAATGGATAGGTGTCTTAAGACGCCTCTCCATTACTAACCTGTGGGCTTGATGTCACCAGACAATACAAAGGTGGCATCAATACGATAATATAAGGACCAATCGGCATATGGGGTGATGGGGATTTGTGTATCCTGAATCCTTGTTTTAGATGTCAGTTTAACAGCAGCATTTAAACATTCTGTGCTTGGATCATGTAAGGACCTACATTGAACATACCAGTACGTCCAATGTGGGAAGGAGTTAAGTAATTGCACGGCATTGATTGACCACTTGTGAAAATGGATTATCCGGTCAGTACGTCTATCAGTCTGGTTTCACACCTTTTCCTTTTCCTGTGTAGGTACTGTAGCCAACTCCCAGCAGGCCTACCAAGAAGCTTTTGAAATTAGTAAGAGCGAGATGCAGCCGACACATCCTATTCGACTTGGACTGGCCCTCAACTTCTCAGTCTTCTACTATGAAATCCTCAACTCTCCAGAAAAAGCCTGCAGTCTAGCAAAATCCGTAAGTGTCTCGTGTACGGTGTTGATTTCATAGCAGACAGCTGATCCTATAGCTGTGCCATTTTTGAGTATATGCTGACTGGCCCAAATCGCGTCTGTAAGAGGAGATAGTGGGGAAAAAGTCTCCTTGACCTCTTTGGTTGGCAGTAGTACATCTAAAATAAAGCAGATTTCTGGGCAGCAAGCAGTCTGTCGTTAGCACTCCTGCCCTCCTATGGCCGCCTGTCAGGCCCTTCTGACACTTGGCAGTTACTTGTCTTCTAGACGGCACATATTTAATAATGAACACTTGTCTTCCAGGCATTTGATGAGGCGATAGCTGAACTGGACACATTGAATGAGGAGTCCTATAAAGACAGCACTCTTATCATGCAGCTACTAAGGGACAATCTTACAGTAAGTATAAGCTGCCATTTATACAGTGTCAGAGTGTTGCCGAAAGGTTATTGACCGCCCTTAAGGGAGTGGTAAGTGCACATATATTACCTGTTCGGGAACGAAGAAAAAGCCGAAATAGAGAAGAGAATGACTTAATCCCCATTCACACATTCAGTATTTTTTCAAGATTTTAAACCTGTATTTGTAAGCCAAAAGCAGGAGTGGGGACGTGTTTCGTTTATACTTTTCCTCTGATTGTCCCACTCCTGATTTTTGCGTACCAATACGGATTTATAATACTGACTAAATACTGAATGTGGCCTTAAGGAGTTTTTTCACTAGGCCATTTCTGCTGCACATCTCCAATATTTGCACAGCTTGTGCGTAATCTCTCGCACTGACAGGGTTATGTTTAGAGACCAAATGCAATAAAAATGTTGACAGGTTCAAAGGTGGCTTTACTGCTGCTGTAAATCTTTCTGGCTGTGATTCCACCGCCGATTTTGCAAAATTTCTGAGAGCAGGTGGCTTTCACTAACTTTTCTATAGTATTGGTAAAATATATCTTGTAATGCAATCGATGAGATGTTTGCTACGCCTTAATATCTTTATCGAACTGCTTGTTCAAGGACACTTGTCACTTAACTTTATTTTGGCCACCTCTCCGGTACAATCGAAGTGCAAACAGTCATTAATTTCTGCGGTGTCTGTGTTTTGGCATCTGGATTGTTAAAAATAGTTTTTTCGGTGAAAAAGATCACCAAAATCAGCCAAAAATTAAAAAGCTATGAAACGTAATAAAATGGTTGTCCAAGCTTAGCGGTTGATGCCATAGTAACAAAAACTAATGCTGCGCTTTGTTTTCCAGCTATGGACTTCAGAACACCAGAGCGAGGAGGCTGACAACGTAGAGGGAGACAACTAACAACTGCCACACATTGTCTTTTTTTCTTTTTTTTTTTTTTCTCTTTTTTTTTTTTTTTTCTTCTCCCCCTACTGTCACTCTGTATTGTATACCCCCTCGTGCGACCAGTACCTAGAATAGTACATCGACTTTCACAACCTCCGTGTAGCAGAATAATTTGTGAATTTGAGGAAAAATTTCAGGTGTTTTACCGGACAAATACATTCTAATAATCCTGTATATATGATATATTTCTACCTGTATATCATATATATGATTTAAATATGTAATTATGTCTTTTTTTTAACTGAACACTGTGATTATGGGGTTTTGCTAGTAACATTCGAAGTTTAGGATCCCATCTCCACCCGCCCACCCACGCCCCTCTCTTACAACATTGCAACTTATTTTAGGACAAAAAGTCGAAGTACAATTCTGCTGTACCTGTATTAAAGGATATTGGTGACCATACTGTAACCCCCGGGGTGGATTGGGTTCATAACATGGTGTTTTGTTCCTGTATCGATGATCTGTTTTGATTGAGTTAAATATTACATATAATTTGTAAGCCTGGATATAATAAGTCTCTTTTTTTTTTTTTTGGATATTTAATCATATTGGGTTTTTTCTATTAGTGTGATGCTCACTTTTTTTTTTTTTTTTTGCCACTGTGTTTAAAGGAAAAAAAATTAGGACATTCTTACATCAGGGGCTCAAACAGGGTATACTATAAAGTACACCGATATTGGTAACTAAATGACTGTCAGATTTGGAAAAGGAGAAAATAGAGCGTATGTGTAAGGTCTTCCCATCGTTTCTGCTGTGGAGTATCTTAGAAACCTGGTCATTTTCTTCCTTGCCATAGTATTTTAACTGTTTACATTTTGCTTCTTTTAATCCATTCAACCCCTTGTTTTGTTCACGCCTCATGGTGATACTGTTTTCTTTCTCTTCATCCCTTCCCGAAATAATTTTTTTTTTTTTTTAAAGGGATCCTTCTGAATGTATAAAGATCTGATTAATAAGTAGGCCTGAGGCTACTTTCTGGCATCTGCAACCACCTCACCCTTCCTCGGTTCAACATAGTAGATTTCCTGGAATTTATAAAAATGGAGCAAGAGCGGCAATGGGTTTAAAAAAAAAATAAAAACAGATATTCGCACTGTTGTGCCAGTTTCTGCAGCTATCATGTGGGGATCAGCAGTTAGATGACTGCTGCAGCCAATCACTGCCCTCAGAAGTTACGTTCCTTACATGCTGGCTTCACTGATGAAGCCAGTGGTTGGCCGTAGTGGTCATGTGAACGAGGAACTAATGTGATAGCTGTAGAAACCAGTCAGAGACAACCAGGGACCCCCTGCGATGGGAGATGACTGAAGAAGCGAAATATAGTTTGTATTTTAAATTCTGCACTCTTGGTTTCTTTCTTTTTTTTTAAATTCCCTTTGAGTGTATATTGCCATAAATCACTAGGTAAACTAGCTAAAATACAGCCGCATTTCTCGTATGGAATGACTTGGCTTCTACAAAACAGCCTTCTTCCTACTGTGCTGCCAATCCTGTGCTGAGTTATGAGACGGCCCATTTGCTAGGAACACAAGACTACAGCTTTTTGTGTTGTCAGGCAGCACATCCCTAGCAACCAGTTTGTCAAATTAGTCTTAACACCAGGCAGGAATACGGAGGTCTGTCAAGTAGTAAAGCCCTCCCCTTCTTACTGCCGTATTTATCAGATTTTTGTTACAAAGGTGGAGAGCCTCCTAAGAACGATCTCCACAATGCATGGCCCACTTTGACACTTTCACACCTTTCATTTATTCGGGAGTCATTATTCATCACCAACATTCTAGGCATTTTTGCAGTAAGACGTAGATCTACGCCATCAGTTGTTCGGTCCTATTACGGCGCAGAGTACTGTATTTAGTTAGTCACTGTTCAGGCTGTCACAGCATCATTCCGACTTTTTACATTCCACCTGGCTGTATCTTTTTCTCAGCGTCCGTCTTCAAGGCAAAAATCCATGCACTGATCTTTCAGTCTCCGAACAAGACGTACAGTTAATACTTGCGCTTTATAAATGCAGTAGTGAATGTGGAACTGAGCCTGTCTGTATATCTGGTAGCTCTTTATTTTTTTATTATTGTTTTGGCTTTGTTTTTACTGACCAGTATTCTGCCTAAAGGTTTGCTTCTGTGTTGGTTTGATTACCTAGCACACACGTGGTTGTGAAAAATTTAGTCTAGCGCAAAAAAAAAAATTAAAAACAAAAAAAATGGTTATTGATGTACTCAAATTTGTGTATGTATTTTCAACAGTTCTAGTTTCACCCTACACAGAATAATCAGGAACATGTAACAATTCAAGCAAAATAAATAATCCATGTTACCTGCGTGTCCTGTGTTCACTGCTGTTTGTCACAATAGGGGAAAATCATTATTACAATTACATGCTCTGATGGTAAAAGCGAAATTCAAAAAAGACCAAAAGAGGAAAATCCTCCACTATTATTGAAAAAACACAGGCAAAGGTGCTTACCTGCCCAGGCCTCTAAACAAATGTGCTATCTGGATGCAGCAGGCTCAAGTAAACATGGCGGCTACACAGGTTCAGTAATACCGATGAGGCAGCCAGCCTACAATCAGGGATTGGCCGTGTGGCACACCGGTGCAAATAAATAGCCTGTATGTGGTAGTGATCACACACAGAATACAGATCATCTGGATCATAGCCTATAAGGCTACTTTCACACATCAGGTTTTCAGTGTCAGGCTAAATCCGGCTAATTTTCAAAAAACCGGATCAGGGGAGTGTTGCCGCCGGATCAGGTTTTTTTTCCCCATAGACTTGTATTAGTGCTGGATTGCAACGCATGACACTGCGTTTCGTCCGGTTTCCGGCAAATCTGCTGCTTCTGGTTTCTTGAAAAAAACGTCCATAGCAACGTTTTTTGACTCCGGCGAAAAAGCCTGAAGCGCCGGGTTCGGCTGTTTGCTAGAATGGGAGCCGGAAGGTGCCGGATCCGGAAAAAGGTGGATCCGGCGGCCTGATCGTTTTTTTTTAAAACAGCATGCTCCGATTTTTTTTTTTTTTTTTTTTTTTTTTTTTTTTTTTAAATCCAATAATCTAGATAGGCTAGCCGGATCCATAAAAAAAACACGGATCCGTCGCATCAGTTTTTCACAATCTGCGCCGGATCCAGTTTTTCCAACATTTGCCTGATTTAGCCTGACACTGAAAACCTGATGTGTGAAAGTAGCCTTAATGACGCCCTATGGCGGGGGATGCCCAGTGCTAACCATAATGCATCACGTGTGAACAGAGGCCACAGTTTACAGAGCCATCCGGACAGGGCTGCCACTAGAAATTTCGGGGCCCCCTTGAGACTCTGCCCAGGCTCCACCCCAGCCCCGCCTCCACGCGCCACCCCTCGAACTGTTCACAGTCCCACCGCTCTCTCTTGGAAAAACTCCACTTCTCGCCTATCACACATTAACAGTTCCCATCACCAGATCACACATATAGCCGGCAGCTTTTGGCCAAAAGATTTTTTTAAGCCGCCGCCATAACACGATAGACACTTTTGGCCGGGCCCTACTCTACTGTAACCTAATAAATATTTGTTAAAATATGCAATACAATTTAGGTATATTTTTATTTATTTTTCAATTTTTAAAATGACCAATAAGATCACATACAAAGAACAAATACCGCTACACCATGACTAGATGACATATTACCACCACAGTGATCGAATAATATCACATACAAAGAACAAATACCGCTACACCATGTCCAGACCACATATTACCACCACATAGTGACTGAATACTACAATTCTGATCAGAAATTTTAAAAAAAGCACCATACTACCACCATAAGTGCCATTATACACAGGAGATCTGTACTTAGTATGCAGTGTCTGTGTACAGATAATAGTGATCACTAGTGAAATTATACACAGGAGCTCTGTATACAGTGTATAGTGTCAATGTATAGGTAACACACTGACTCACCAGTGAAGTCCTTCATCTTTCATCCAGCACAGACCGCCATCATTTCATCCAGCCAGGACTTCTCTCTGCAGGAAATAAGTTCTCGAGCTCCGCTTGTAGAATACATTACTTAATTTTTCCCAACTTCTACATTACACCACATGAAGAAAGAGGCGACATAGTGTCACTCTACACAGTAACAGGACCGCCCCCCATTTAAAACCGTGTCCTCAAAAAATAAAGTAAATGCATCACTGCAGTAATAATATCCCTAAATTAGCCCCTATGGTAATAATATTCCCCATCCTGGCCACCGTGTGTCTCATTCCTGGCGTCAGCCATATGTTCTCCCATCCTGCCCTAATGAGTATCCATTCTGCCCCCATATGATCGCCCCATGTGATCTCTCCATCCTGCCCTATCTGTCTCCATCATATCCATCTTGCCCCATGATCCTACACGATCTGTCTCCAATTCTGCCCCCAGTGTCTCCAATCATGCCCCATGTCTCCATTCTGCCCCTATGTCTCCAACCATGCCCCCATGTCTGAAATCCTGCCACTTGTCTCCAATCATGCCCCCTGTGTCTCCATTCAGCCCCATCTGTCTCCAATCCTTCCCCATCTGTCTCCAGTCATGCCCCCATGTCTTTCATCATGTCCCGTGTCTCGCATTCTGACCGTGTCCAGCATTCTACCCCCGGGTCTCACATTCTGCCCCTGTCACTGTGTCCAGCATTCTGCCCCTGTCACTGTGTCCAGCATTCTACCCTCCCCCCGGGCCCCCCTGGATCGCCGCTCTCAAAGAAAAAAAAAAACGAGTTCTTCCCTGGCCATGCTCCTGCGCCGGGCGAAGCTCCCTCCAGGCTCCACGCAGACTCACTCGCCGGGCCCGGCGGCTGAGAATGACGTCAGACGCCGGCGAGTGCGCACTGCGGCCCTATTCAGCTGCCAGCCTCAGACTGGCTGGCGGCTGTTAACTATTGACGTGCGGGCCCGCACGTCAATAGTGTGCCGCCGCGCCTGCTGGGGGGGCACGGTGAGCAGATGAGATGGGGCCCGATGCGGTCCCCCTCTGCTCACCGGGCCCCATACGCCAGTCACGGCTGTAATGCCCTGATGGCGGCCCTGCATCCGGGTCCAACTGCACTACGAAAAATAAAGTGCAAAAAAACATCAGAATTTGTAAGGTATTAGTTGATATTATGGCCACAATACGTAAGCTGGCAACCCACATCAAGGGTCCTCACATTTGCCGGTCCTACTCTTAACAACAAAAACAACCGAAATATGAAAAATCCTCCACTATTAAAAAAAAAAACACACCAAAACACAGGCAAAGATGTTTACCAGTCCAGGCTGTCTCATGGATGGACCTTTAAAATTAATCTGTTATTCCACAAAATGTGCGGAATCACAAACTGGGTTTAGTTGCAGAAATGACTTGGGACTTCCACACCACGTTTGATCCTCTTCCTATCTGTTGGCTTCCATCTGGAGACAAAACTGGATTCAGATGGAGAACACTGACTGAGCCATTGAGTATAAGGCCGGCTTCACACTTGCGAGTTTTACGGACGTAAGAGCGCAGAAACTACGTCCGTAAAACTCGCAAAAAATACGGCACAATTATTCTCTATGCCCCTGCTCCTATCTGCCGTATTTTACTGATCAGTATTACACGGCTTTCTACGGCCGTACAAAATCGCAGCATGCTGCGTTTGTCACCGTACTGCGCAAGAAATACGCCAATGAAAGTCTATGGAAGCGTGAAAAATACGGATTACACACGGACAAGCAGTGTGACTTGCGAGAAATACGCAGCGCTGTTAGATAGAAAAGCCGGTAATTCAGTGCGGTGTACAGTAAAATCACACTGACAGCTTACAGTCCAATAGGTAGAATAAATGTGTACACATAGAATAGGTAGAATAGATATATATATATATATATATATCAGTGAGACACATATGTATATATATATTAATATATATTCCAGCGCTATACAGCTTGAAAGCCGGTAATTCAATTACCGGCTTTTTCTTTCTCCTTCCTAAACCCGACATGATTTGAGACATGGTTTACATACAGTAAACCATGTCTTCTCTCCATTTTTTTTGCAGATTCCGCACTACTAATGTCAGTAGTGTGTATCTGCAAAATTTGGCCGTTCTAGCTCTTAAAATAAAGGGTTAAATGGCGGAAAAAATTGGCGTGGGCTCCCGCGCAATTTTCTCCGCCAGAGTAGTAAAGCCAGTGACTGAGGGCAGATATTAATAGCCTGGAGAGGGTCCATGGTTATTGCCCCCCCCCCCCCCCTGGCTAAAAACACCTGCCCCCAGCCACCCCAGAAAAGGCACATCTGTAAGATGCGCCTATTCTGGCACTTGGCCACTCTCTTCCCATTCCCGTGTAGCGGTGGGATATGGGGTAATGAAGGGTTAATGCCACCTTGCTATTGTAAGGTGACATTAAGCCTAATTAAAAATGGAGAGGCGTCAATTATGACACCTATCCAGTATTAATCCAATTGTAGTAAAGGGTTAAATAAAACACAAACACATTATTTAAAATTATTTTAATGAAATAAAAACAATGGTTGTTGCTCCCAGGCTTTCTAGGAAAGTTCCCACGATCTATGAACATCCAGCAGAGGGCGCCTCACCGCAAATGAAGCTAAATATAGATCATTGACCTATATTTAGCTCATTCCCCGGGGTTTTGCAGCAAGGAGCAGCCTGCATTAGCGGAACTCCTTGCTGCAAAATGTTTTAACCCCTTCAGAAGGATTTACATCGTTGGACGTTATAGATCTGCGGAGGGTAAGTATATTGTTGGTTTATTATGTTTTTTTTACTTACAGAACGAGGGTCTTCAGTGACTGGATTGGGCGCAGAATAAAATACTCCAACAACCATTGTTTTTATTTCATTAAAATAATTTTAAATAATGTGTTAGTGTTTTATTTAACCCTTTACTACAATTGGATTAATAATGGATAGGTGTCATAATTGACGCTTCTCCATTATTAATTAGGCTTAATGTCACCTTACAATAGCAAGGTGGCATTAACCCTTCATTACCCCATATCCCACCGCTACACGGGAATGGGAAGAGAGTGGCCAAGTGCCAGAATAGGCGCATCTTACAGATGTGCCTTTTCTGGGGTGGCTGGGGGCAGATATTTTTAGCCAGGGGGGGCCAATAACCGTGGACCCTCTCCAGGCTATTAATATCTGCCCTCAGTCACTGGCTTTACTACTCTGGCGGAGAAAATTGCGCGGGAGCCCACGCCAATTTTTTCCGCCATTTAACCCTTTATTTTAAGAGCTAGAACGGCCAAATTTTGCAGATACACACTACTGACAGTAGTGTGGAATCTGCAAAAAAAATGGAGAGAAGACATGGTTTACTGTATGTAAACCATGTCTCAAATCATGTCGGGTTTTAGGAAGGAGAAAGAAAAAGCCGGTAATTGAATTACCGGCTTTCAAGCTGTATAGCGCTGGAAAAAATATTAATATATATACATATGTGTCTATTAATATATACATATATGTGTCTATTAATATATACATATGTGTCTATTAATATATATATATATATACATATATATATATAAATTTTTATTTATATAGCGCCAACATATTCCGCAGCGCTTTACAAGTTATAGACGGGAATTGTACAGACAATAGACATTACAGCATAACAGAAATATAGTTCAATACAGATACCAGGAGGAGTGAGGGCCCTGCTCGCAAGCTTACAAACTATGAGGAAAAGGGGAGACACGAGAGGTGGATGATAACAATTGCTTTAGTTATTCGGACCAGCCATAGTGTAAGGCTCAGGTGTTCATGTAAAGCTGCATGAACCAGTTATCTGCCTAAGTATGTAGCAGTACAGACACAGAGGGCTAATACTGCATAAAGTGTATGAGAACATGATGCGAGGAACCTTTTTTTTTTTTTTTTTTTTATAAATAGGCCACACAGGGATCGTTAGGTTAATGCATTGAGGCGGTAGGCCAGTCTGAACAAATGAGTTTTTAGGGTACGCTTAAAACTGGGGATTGGGGATTAATCGTATTAACCTAGGTAGTGAATTCCAAAGAATCGGCGCAGCACGTGTAAAGTCTTGGAGACGGGAGTGGGAGGTTCTGATTATTGAGGATGCTAACCTGAGGTCATTAGCGGAGCGGAGGGCACGGGTAGGGTGGTAGACTGATACCAGGGAGGAGATGTAGGGTGGTGCTGAGCCATGGAGTGCTTTGTGGATAAGGGTAGTAGTTTTGTACTGGATTCTGGAGTGGATGGGTAGCCAGTGTAATGACTGGCACAGGGTAGAGGCATCGGTGTAACGGTTGGTGAGGAATATGATCCTGGCTGCAGCATTCAGGACAGATTGGAGCGGGGAGAGTTTTGCAAGAGGGAGGCCGATTAGTAGAGAGTTACAATAGTCCAGACGAGAATGAATAAGTGAAACAGTAAGAGTTTTTGCAGAGTCGAAAGTAAGAAAAGGGCGAATTCTAGAAATGTTTTTGAGATGCAGGTAAGAAGAGCGAGCCAATGATCGGATGTAGGGGGTGAATGAAAGGTCAGAATCAAGGATGACCCCAAGGCAGCGGGCATGTTGCTTTGGAGTAATGGTGGAACCGCACACGGAGATGGCAAAGGTAGGTTAGTAGAGGGAGAGAACACGAAGAGTTCAGTTTTTGACAGGTTTAGTTTCAGATAGAGGGAGGACATGATGTTAGAGACAGCGGTAAGACAATCACTGGTGTTTTCTAAAAAGGTCGGTGTGATATCAGGAGAAGAAGTGTATAATTGGGTGTCATCAGCATAGAGATGGTACTGGAAACCAAATCTACTGATTGTTTGTCCAATAGGGGCAGTATACAACGAGAAGAGGAGGGGGCCTAGGACTGATCCTTGAGGAACCCCAACAGTAAGGGGAAGGTGAGAGGAGGAGGAACCAGCAAAACATACAGTGAAGGATCGGTCAGAGAGATAGGAGGAGAACCAGGAGAGAACGGTGTCCTTGAGGCCGATGGAGCGGAGCATAGTGAGGAGGAGCTGATGATCCACAGTATCGAATGCTGCAGAGAGATCCAAGAGAATTAGCATGGAGTAGTGACCATTAGATTTAGCTGTTAGTAGGTCATTAGAGACTTTAGTGAGGGCAGTTTCAGTAGAGTGTAAAGAGCGGAAGCCAGATTGAAGAGGGTCAAGAAGAGAGTTATCTGAGAGATAGCGGGTAAGACGGGAGTGGACCAGGCGTTCGAGGAATTTAGAGATGAAGGGAAGATTAGAGACAGGTCTATAATTTGCGGCACAGTTTTGATCGAGGGATGGTTTTTTAAGTAATGGATGTATGATGGCATGCTTAAATGAGGAGGGAAAAATACCGGAAGTGAGGGAAAGGTTGAATATTTTTGTTAGGTGAGAGGTGACAGCCGGGGAAAGGGACTGGAGGAGATGTGACGGAATGGGGTCACTGGTGCAAGTGGTCGGGCGAGAAGATGCAAGGAGCCTGCTTACTTCTTCTTCTGTAACTGCTTCAAAGTCAGAGAGTGAACTAGATGCAGTGGGGGAGGGAGGACAGTGCATGGTATGAAGAGATTGGGAGATGATTTCCTGTCGAATGTGGTCAATTTTTTCTTTGAAGTAATTGGCCAGATCGTCAGCACGGAGATCCGTGGTTGGGGCCTGCACTCTTGGGTTGAGTAGGGACTGGAACGTGTCAAAGAGACGTTTAGGGTTATTGGACAGGGAGGTGATGAGGGTGTTGAAGTAGGTTTGTTTGGAGAGGTGAAGGGCAGAATTGTATGTCTTTAGCATGAACTTATAATGGATGAAATCTTCGGGTAGATTAGATTTTCTCCACAGACGTTTTGCGCACCTGGAGCACCGCTGCAGGAAACGTGTTTGCAGCGTGTGCCATCGTTGTTGCCGTCTGTGCCGAGTTGTTTTATGTATAGGAGGAGCAGCTTCATCCAGAGCACTTTGCAGGGTTTCATTGTAATGCTTCAGAGCAGAATCAGGACATGAGATGGAGGAGATTGGGGCCAATGAGGACTGCAAGGTCTTCATAAGTTTCTGGGTGTTAATGGCCTGTATGTTTCTATAAGTGTAGAAAGTGGGGGTGACCTGAGCGGGAAGGCAGTTCTTGATAGAGAATGAAAGAAGGTTGTGGTCAGAGAGTGGGAGAGGGGAGTTTGTGAAATCATCCACTGAGCAAAGCCGGGAGAAGACCAAGTCAAGGGAGTTTCCATCTTCATGTGTTGGAGAGTTAGTATGCTGCGAGAGGCCAAAAGAGGAGGATAGCGATAAAAGGTGAGAAGCAGATGGGGAGAGGGGAGAGGCAATGGGGATGTTGAAATCACCCATGATAAGGGTGGGGGTGTCACAGGAGAGAAAGTGTGGAAGCCAGGTGGCAAAGTGATCCAGGAACTGATGAGAGGGGCCGGGAGGACGATACACCACCGCCATGTGTATATATATATATATATATATATATATATATATATATATATATACTAGCTGAAGAGCCCGGCGTTGCCTGGGCATAGTAAATATCTGTGGTTAGTTATAGCACCTCACTTCTCTTATTTTCCCATCACGCTTCTCATTTTCTCCCTCACATCTCTCATTTTCTCCCTCACTCCTCTCATTCCCCCCTAACACTTGTCATTTCAACCTCACATCTGTCATTTTCTGATCACTCCACTATTTTTCCTCACTCCTCTCATTTTGCACTCACACCTCTCATTTTCACCTCATCACCTCAGTATATACATGTTTGTCATCTCCCTTATATATAGTATACATCTGTATGTCATCTCCTGTATATAGTATATACCTATATGTCATCTCCCCTGTATATATTATATACCTGCTGTGTGTCATCTCCCCTATATATAGTATACAGGTCCTTCTCAAAAAATTAGCATATAGTGTTAAATTTCATTATTTACCATAATGTAATGATTACAATTAAACTTTCATATATTATAGATTCATTATCCACCAACTGAAATTTGTCAGGTCTTTTATTGTTTTAATACTGATGATTTTGGCATACAACTCCTGATAACCCAAAAAACCTGTCTCAATAAATTAGCATATTTCACCCATCCAATCAAATAAAAGTGTTTTTTAATAACAAACAAAAAAAACATCAAATAATAATGTTCAGTTATGCACTCAATACTTGGTCGGGAATCCTTTTGCAGAAATGACTGCTTCAATGCGGCGTGGCATGGAGGCAATCAGCCTGTGACACTGCTGAGATGTTATGGAGGCCCAGGATGCTTCAATAGCGGCCTTAAGCTCATCCAGAGTGTTGGGTCTTGCGTCTCTCAACTTTCTCTTCACAATATCCCACAGATTCTCTATGGGGTTCAGGTCAGGAGAGTTGGCAGGCCAATTGAGCACAGTAATACCATGGTCAGTAAACCATTTACCAGTGGTTTTGGCACTGTGAGCAGGTGCCAGGTCGTGCTGAAAAATGAAATCTTCATCTCCATAAAGCATTTCAGCCGATGGAAGCATGAAGTGCTCCAAAATCTCCTGATAGCTAGCTGCATTGACCCTGCCCTTGATGAAACACAGTGGACCAACACCAGCAGCTGACATGGCACCCCACACCATCACTGACTGTGGGTACTTGACACTGGACTTCAGGCATTTTGGCATTTCCTTCTCCCCAGTCTTCCTCCAGACTCTGGCACCTTGATTTCCGAATGACATGCAAAATTTGCTTTCATCAGAAAAAAGTACTTGGGACCACTTAGTAACAGTCCAGTGCTGTTTCTCTGTAGCCCAGGTCAGGCGCCTCTGCCGCTGTTTATGGTTCAAAAGTGGCTTTACCTGGGGAATGCGGCACCTGTAGCCCATTTCCTGCACACGCCTGTGCACGGTGGCTCTGGATGTTTCCACACCAGACTCAGTCCACTGCTTCCTCAGGTTCCCCAAGGTCTGGAATCGGTCCTTCTCCACAATCTTCCTCAGGGTCCGGTCTCCTCTTCTCGTTGTACAGCGTTTT
Organism: Ranitomeya imitator; assembly: GCF_032444005.1. Classification (NCBI taxonomy): domain Eukaryota; kingdom Metazoa; phylum Chordata; class Amphibia; order Anura; family Dendrobatidae; genus Ranitomeya; species Ranitomeya imitator. The sequence continues at coordinate 527,286,466 of NC_091286.1, forward strand.
CTGCCACATTGTTTCCTTCCAACAGACTTACCATTGAGGTGCCTTGATACAGCACTCTGGGAACAGCCTATTTGTTGAGAAATTTCTTTCTGGGTCTTACCCTCTTGCTTGAGGGTGTCAATGATGGCCTTCTTGACATCTGTCAGGTCGCTAGTCTTACCCATGATGGGGGTTGTTGTGAATTCTGTGGCTGAATTCACTCCTGTGGTCACAAGTGGTACTGCAGCTTCTGAGCTTCCTCCCTCAGGTGTTCTGGTGAGCTCGTTAACTGCTTCATTACTTAACTCCGCCTGATGCTGCTATCCTTGCTCCTTGTCAATGTTTCAGTGTTGGATCTGAGCTTCTCCTGATTGTTCCTGTGACCTGCTGCTCTGTATAGCTAAGTGCTTTTTGCTTTTTTGTTGCTTTTTTTCTGTCCAGCTTGTCTTTTGTTTTGCTGGAAGCTCTGAGACGCAAAGGGTGTACCGCCGTGCCGTTAGTTCGGCACGGTGGGTTTTTTTTGCCCCCTTTGCGTGGTTTTGCTTTAGGGTTTTTTGTAGACTGCAAAGTTCGCTTTACTGTCCTCGCTCTGTCCTAGAATATCGGGCCCCACTTTGCTGAATCTATTTCATCCCTACGTTTTGTCTTTTCATCTTACTCACAGTCATTATATGTGGGGGGCTGCCTTTTCCTTTGGGGAATTTCTCTGGGGCAAGTCAGGCCTATTTTTCTATCTTCAGGCTAGCTAGTTTCTTAGGCTGTGCCGAGTTGCCTAGGTAGTTGTTAGGCGCAATCCACAGCCGCTTTTAGTTGTGTTTAGGATAGGATCAGGTGTGCAGTCTACAGAGTTTCCACGTCTCAGAGCTCGTTCTTGTATTTTTGGGTATTTGTCAGATCACTGTGTGCGCTCTGATCGCTAAGCACACTGTGTTTCTGGATTGCCTTCATAACACCTGTCATTAGCAAACATAACAGGGGGTTTTGAGTAATGAACCAGGCAGGGAGTTTATAAAAGCCTCAGGTATCTTTTGCATGTGTTTAGAGTTAATTAGTTGATTCAGAAGATTAGGGTAATAGGTCGTTTAGAGAACCTTTTCTTGATATGCTAATTTATTGAGACAGGTTTTTTGGGTTATCAGGAGTTGTATGCCAAAATCATCAGTATTAAAACAATAAAAGACCTGACAAATTTCAGTTGGTGGATAATGAATCTATAATATATGAAAGTTTAATTGTAATCATTACATTATGGTAAATAATGAAATTTAACACTATATGCTAATTTTTTGAGAAGGACCTGTATACCTGTATGTCATCTCCTCCTATATATAGTATATACCTGTAGGTCATCTGCTCCTGTATATAGTATATACCTGTGTGTCATCTCCTCCTGTATATAGTATATACCTGTATGTCATCTCCTCCTGTATATATATGTACGTGTATGTCATCTCCTCCTCTATATAGTATATACCTGTGTGTCATCTCTCCTGTATATAGTATATATCTATGTGTCATCTCCCCTGTATATAGTATATACCTGTGTGTCATCTCCTCCTGTATTAGACCTCGTTCACACGTTATTTGCTCAGTATTTTTACCTCAGTATTTGTAAGCTAAATTGGCAGCCTGATAAACCCCAGCCAACAGGAAGCCCTCCCCCTGGCAGTATATATTAGCTCACACATACACATAATAGACAGGTCATGTGACTGACAGCTGCCGTATTTCCTATATGGAACATTTGTTGTAGTTTGTCTGCTTATTAATCAGATTTTTATTTTTGAAGGATAAGACCAGACTTGTGTGTGTTTTAGGGCGAGTTTCCTTTGTCAAGTTGTGTGTGTTGAGTTGCGTGTGGCGACATGCATGTAGCGACTTTTGTGAGATGAGTTTTGTGTGGCAACATGCGTGTAGCAACTTTTTGTGTGTCGAGTTGCATGTGACAGGTTAGTGTATCAACTTGTGTGCAGCAAGTTTTGCGCATGGCGAGTTTTGCGCGTGGCGAGTTTTGTGTGGTGCCTTTTGAGTATGTGCAAGTTTCGTGTGAGGCAAATTTTGCATGTGTTGCAACTTTTGTGCATGTGGCAATTTTCCCGCGTGTGCAAGTTTTGCATGTGGCGAGTTTTCCATGAGGTGAGTTTTGCACTTGTGGCGAGTTTTCCAAGAGCCTAGTTTTTGCATGTGGCGAGTTCTGCACGTGGCGAGTTTTGAGCGGTGACTTTTGTGTTTCGACTTTTATGTGGCGAGGTTGGTGTATTTGTGGTGAAATGTGTGCTGAGGGTAATATGTGTTCAAGCACGTGGTAGTGTGTGGCGCATTTTGTGTGTGTGTTCATATCCCCGTGTGTGGTGAGTATCCCATGTCGGGACCCCACCTTAGCAACTGTACGGTATATACTCTTTGGCGCCATCGCTCTCACTCTTTACGTCCCCCTTGTTCACATCTGGCAGCTGTCAATTTGCCTCCTACACTTTTCCTTAACGCATGGGGTTAAAATTTCGCCTCACAACATAGCCTATGATGCTCTCGGGGGCCAGACGTGTGACTGTGCAAAATTTTATGGCTGTAGCTGCGACGCCTCCAACACTTTTCCTTTCACTTTTTTCCCCATTATGTAGATAGGGGCAAGATTGTTTAGTGAATTGGAACGCGCGGGGTTAAAATTTCGCCTCACAACATAGCCTATGACGCTCTCGGGGTCCAGACGTGTGACTGTGCAAAATTTTGTGGCTGTAGCTTCGACGCCTCCAACACTTTTCCTTTCACTTTTTTCCCCATTATGTAGATAGGGGCAAAATTGTTTGGTGAATTGGAACGCGTGGGGTTAAAATTTCGCCTCACAACATAGCCTATGACGCTCTCGGGGTCCAGACGTGTGACTGTGCAAAATTTTGTGGCTGTAGCTTCCACGTCTCCAGCACTTTTCCTTTCACTTTTTTCCCCATTATGTAGATAGGGGCAAAATTGTTTGGTGAATTGGAACGCGCGGGGTTAAAATTTCACCTCACAATATAGTCTATGACGCTCTCAGGGTCCAGACGTGTGACTGTGCAAAATTTTGTGGCTGTAGCTGCGACGGTGCAGATGCCAATCCCGGACATACATACACACATACACACATACACACATTCAGCTTTATACATTAGATATATATGTGTCTATATATATATATATATATATATATATATATATACATATATATACAGGTCCTTCTCAAAAAATTAGCATATAGTGTTAAATTTCATTATTTACCATAATGTAATGATTACAATTAAACTTTCATATATTATAGATTCATTATCCACCAACTGAAATTTGTCAGGTCTTTTATTGTTTTAATACTGATGATTTTGGCATACAACTCCTGATAACCCAAAAAACCTGTCTCAATAAATTAGCATATCAAGAAAAGGTTCTCTAAACGACCTATTACCCTAATCTTCTGAATCAACTAATTAACTCTAAACACATGCAAAAGATACCTGAGGCTTTTATAAACTCCCTGCCTGGTTCATTACTCAAAACCACCATCATGGGTAAGACTAGCGACCTGACAGATGTCAAGAAGGCCATCATTGACACCCTCAAGCAAGAGGGTAAGACCCAGAAAGAAATTTCTCAACAAATAGGCTGTTCCCAGAGTGCTGTATCAAGGCACCTCAATGGTAAGTCTGTTGGAAGGAAACAATGTGGCAGAAAACGCTGTACAACGAGAAGAGGAGACCGGACCCTGAGGAAGATTGTGGAGAAGGACCGATTCCAGACCTTGGGGAACCTGAGGAAGCAGTGGACTGAGTCTGGTGTGGAAACATCCAGAGCCACCGTGCACAGGCGTGTGCAGGAAATGGGCTACAGGTGCCGCATTCCTCAGGTAAAGCCACTTTTGAACCATATACAGCGGCAGAGGCGCCTGACCTGGGCTACAGAGAAGCAGCACTGGACTGTTGCTAAGTGGTCCCAAGTACTTTTTTCTGATGAAAGCAAATTTTGCATGTCATTCGGAAATCAAGGTGCCAGAGTCTGGAGGAAGACTGGGGAGAAGGAAATGCCAAAATGCCTGAAGTCCAGTGTCAAGTACCCACAGTCAGTGATGGTGTGGGGTGCCATGTCAGCTGCTGGTGTTGGTCCACTGTGTTTCATCAAGGGCAGGGTCAATGCAGCTAGCTATCAGGAGATTTTGGAGCACTTCATGCTTCCATCGGCTGAAATGCTTTATGGAGATGAAGATTTCATTTTTCAGCACGACCTGGCACCTGCTCACAGTGCCAAAACCACTGGTAAATGGTTTACTGACCATGGTATTACTGTGCTCAATTGGCCTGCCAACTCTCCTGACCTGAACCCCATAGAGAATCTGTGGGATATTGTGAAGAGAAAGTTGAGAGACGCAAGACCCAAGACTCTGGATGAG